>NW_026613873.1:7500-24163 GCF_903798145.1 Danio aesculapii | reverse complement strand
TGAGCCCTTCTGAATGAAATAAAGTGAGCGACATCAATAAACTTCCCCGCGCAAAGGATCATGGTGGCCTAAAGTGTCCATCAGATGTACGGTTCAGAACCCCCTAATTTTGAAGGCCATTTTTGAGCTCTTCGGTTTGGAACAATGCTTCAATGTGGTGACCATGATTTTACGTTCTGAATTTCCATTTGGAGTGCGATTATTATACCGTTTGGAATGTGAATTAATGAATGAATCATTGACTTTGAACAGCGTTTTCTAAAAGATACATTTTTGTTTCCTAAACGTTCGTTTTCACCATTTCAGTGTGGACAGAACGCCAAAACTGGGGAAAAAAAATGAGTTTTTAAATGAAAACGTATTAGTGTGGACATGGCCCAAGATGCACAAATGTCCTACTTCAAAAAAAAAATTGTTTACAATTGTTTTCATTGATGTAAGAAACAACTCAATGAACTTTTCAACAACTATACTGTATAACAGGGCTGTTCAATTGGTGGCCCGCGGGCCAAACCCGGCCCCCGAGGAAATTTGTTCCAGCCCTCCAAATTGTGTGACCAAGACATCAAAAATACATTCAGTCGAAAAACGGTGGCTATAGTTATGAAGTAACATGCGTCTGTTCAATACAGCACAAGCTGCAGTTGAAGGCTACGCAGAGCATGAGTCACCATAAGCGAGTGACACGAGCAGCCAAAAACATTTGGGTGTGTTTGTAGAAAAGGCCTTTTGTACAATGCACTGATATCGTTAATAGGGATGTAACGATAAGCCGAATTCACTATTAACTGCTAATTCGTCACGGTTAGTTAATCATAAGGGCTTCTCAACGCCGCATTTCTGTTGCACAGAATGAAACCGCTGCAGTTAAACAAAGTTAAGCCAAGTTGCCAACTGTGCGCTAGTTTAAAGTTCCGAGCTTGTACACCGAGGCTAATACGCACGGACACCGAATTAACTATAGCAGCGGGTCTTTCCAATATCACGTCTTTTCCGTGGCAAGCTTGTTATTTCCAATGTAAGAATATATGAAAATATGCGGGGGCAAGCAGAGCAATGCGGCTTTCCAGGCGCACTCAGTAGAAAACATCTCACGCCGTAGCAGTGAGAGTTGTGCGTGGCTTTCAGGGCAATGTAATCAAAAGATATGTTAGGCGAATTATTATTAAAATTATATTTTAATGATGTATGTATGAACGCAGATGATAACAACAGTTAATCTAAATAGCTACCTAGCTAATATAAAGCTTTAATTTACATTAGTTGTTATAACTGTGAAACCATGATTACTCTTCAGACTATAATCGTACAACCAAAATCTATAATTGTTGCATCCATAATTGTTACGCAGTTTAAAACGTAACACATGAATGTGTTTGAATGTAGAAGAAGCCTACTTAAGCAAAGCACTGCTTTTGTTGTGCTCTGAAATACAACATTTTAATATGTTTGGGAAAAAAGCCAGATTGTACAATGCACTGATATTATATAGTTTCAAAATACAATATATTAACATTTTAATGTAGAAAACGCCAACATGGGTGTCTAAAGGAGCAAAAATACAACATATGGGCTCTTAAATTGCTGTTGTGTCATCACTCATATTGCAAGTCATATCTCTCCGACCCTTCGTTTGGGATACTTTTCGTGAACTGGCCCCCATGACAAACTAATTGAATAGCCCTGCTGTATAATCATGCATGTCAAGCATTTGCTATGTTTGTGACCCTCTGCATCAGGGTGCTGTTGAAGTGTGGGATAGACGTGGACAGTCGGGACTGTGACGGTTGGACGGCGTTCCATGCGGCAGCTCACTGGGGTCAGGAAGAGGCCTGCAGTCTTCTCGCCGAACACATGTGTGACATGAGCGCCGTCAATAATGTGGTACAGGGACTTGTATCATCCTAAAAAACACTCACAACAAGAACTGCTTTCAAGACCTTGAGCAATAGGGTGTGGATTGTAATATGGCTAATAATTGTTATACATGTACTCATACAGTAGCTATTAGTGTGAACAGGCTTTATACATTTTGGCAAAAGAAACTTGGCTTGAAAAACCAAACTAGAAAGATTGAAGATGTTATGGATTGATGAATGGATGAATAACCTATTTTTTTTTAGCCATTTCATGTCATTTACCACTAAAACATTGCATTTTTCCTGATCTATAATTAGCTGTTAGCTGATGTTTCTTGATCTAGGCAGTTCAGTGATTTGTAAAACACTGGTTTTGTTTTGTTGAGTTTGTGATTTGTAAAGTATTGGCAAAAGTATTTTTCTTACATGATGGCTAATTGAAAATGAGATTTAATTAATGACATTTTAGAGTTATGTGTGTTTGCAACATGGGTAGATATGAAGTATAAATCTAAACAGCGCCCCCGGTGGCTGATTTATGCCAAATTTCTCACAGTGATCTAGGTATTCAGTTTGATTGGCCTCAGTTTACCTTGTCAAATAGGTGCACAAATTTAATTGGCCGATGATGGACATGTTTTATTTTGATATACGCCAGTGATGATATAAATATGGGTGGCACCTTGGACAAACACCAAAATTAAATGCCGAATTTCAAGTCTGTCAGACTAAAGGTCTTTTCACACTCCGAAGGCTTCGTATGCGTTTTATACGTATTCAAAAATCAAAAAATCTGTCACACACACAATTATGCCCCCTACTCAATATTCTGTTTCAGCTGGAAGCACATCAACTTAATGAAATAAGTCTCAGCAACTTGCAGTTCTTGTGAAATAAGCCGCTGTTATTAAAGTGGCTACAACTCTTGACTGAAATGAGAATATGTATGTTTGATTTCAGTTGATATTTAAACTAAAAAATGTAGGATTTTGGCCAGATGGTGGTGCTATAACATAAACCCCATACAAAAACAGCGAAAACATCACATCTTTTGTATGTGCAAGATCACTATTTCCAATGGAAACACACTCATGTTTTCCAGGCACACCTAGTTGAAAAAAATCTTAACTTTTCAGAATGTCGTGAAGCGCTGCAAGTCACATGACAAGAGCTGACCAATGGGCTTCATACTTTGTATGGAATATACACATTTTGCTAGATCTGTTTGGTAACACAGAACACCCAAACACTGCAGTGCTTTTTAATTTTCTCCATAAATAAAACTTGTATCAGAGCTGCAGCAAGAAAACGGTTGGCGTTTGCCTAGCAGTGGCACAAGACATGGGAGCGCGAGCGCAAAGTGTGTTGAAAATGGTGAAGTAAGCACATGCCTCATGCTTTCCACGTGCTTTTGGATGCAATATGTGAACGCCCCCTAACTCTGCAGCTGTTAAGGTTATTGCACGCTGAATCCAAAATTTACATCTGGAATTTTCACATGTTAAAAAATGAATTCGACCTCAAATTGTGTCAATCGCATTGACACACTGCCTCTGAAACATTCAGTTTGATTTTATATTTTTTCACTTTCTTGTATTTCGCATCCATAAAGGAGTTTTGAAAGATGTTTTGACAATTCAGGGGTGCTTTATAAGTGAAAGGCAAAATCTAAAATGGCGTCAGAAAAACTAATCCACTTGGTCTTGCTACACAAAGCCCTTTATAATGAGCAAATTATGGAATATAAAGACACGACATACAAAGGCCGTTTGTGACAAGTAACTGAGAAACAGTTTGGAAACCAGGATGGTAGGTACTGTTTATAAAAACCTTTAAGGATTAATACGCATCGGACTACACATGCGGTTTGTGTGCATGACAGACTTTTTGGATTTGAAATATGCACAAAATGCATACGAAATCTTCAGACTTCAGTGTGAAAAGACCTTTAGTCTGACAGACTTAAAATTTGGCATTCAATTTTGGTGTTTGTCCAAGGTGCCACCCATATTTATATTACCACTGGCGTATCTAAAAAAAACATGACCATCATCGGCCAATTAAAATTGTGCACCTATTTGACAAGGTAAACTGAGGCCAATCAAACTGAAACCTAGATCAATGTGAGAAATTTGGCATAAATCAGCCATCCGGGGGCGCTGTTTAGATTTATACTTCATATCTACCCATGTTGCAAACACACATAACTCTAAAGTGTCATTATTTAAATCTCATTTTCAATTAGCCATCATGTAAGAAAAATACTTTTGCCAATACTTAAGAAATCACAAACTCAACAAAACAAAACCAGTGTTTTACAAATCACTGAACTGCCTAGATCAAGAAACATCAGCTAACAGCTAATTATAGATCAGGAAAAATGCAATGTTTTAGTGGTAAATGACATGAAATGGCTAAAAAAAATAGGTTATTCATCCATTCATCAATCCAAAACCTCTTCAATCTTTCTAGTTTGGTTTTTCAAGCCAAGTTTCTCTTGCCATATTTATAAATCATGTTCACACTAATAGCTACTGTAGGGGTATATGTGCACAAAAAGAAAGTAGGGCGCTTTCTTTTTGTGCATCATTCCCTCATAGCAAACTAACGGTAAAAGGGGCGTGGCTAAGAATATTGTGGCTGAAGCGTCAAACTGACATCATCAGAAAAGGAGCGCCACTCCAAACACAGAAGCAAATGTTCAGACTTTAATTTAAGATGACCAAAAAAAGCATTATGTTCAGTGGATTAACTTAAACCGTTTGTATATTCACATAAAGCAGGGGTCACCAATCTCGGTCCTGAAGGGCCGGTGTCCCTCCAGGGTTTAGCTCCAACTTGCCTCAACACACCTGCTTGGGTGTTTCAAGTAAACCTAGTAAAAATTTGATCAGCTTGTTCAGGTGTGTTTGATTAGGGTTGGAGCTAAAATCTGCAGGACACCGGCCCTCCAGGAACAAGTTTGGTGACCCCTGACCTAAAGAATAACAAAGTCCGCTAGCAAAATAAACATTGTACATGAGCTTAAATAAAAGTGGTGTGTTATGGCGAGCGTGAATGGAATATCAGAGTGAGTGTAGAGTAAAATGAGACCTAGAACTAGATAAATTGGACAATTTTCTGTGTATAATATCGTGTTTCTGTCGTAGGGCCAAACTCCACTGGACGTGGCGGACGAGAACATCGTTGAAAACTTGGAGGAGCTGCAGAAGAAGCAGAATGCTGTAAGTTTGAGCTGTGTGTTTATGCGTTCGCAATCTTATCACCGCTCTGCTTCATGTTCAAAGCCAGCTTTTAATCTAAGATATTGAGCAGTGCCACGAGAAAGTCCAAAAAATATGAGGTTATTTCAAAGAAAAGACGATATGGTGAGTCTGTAGAGGATGAAAGCAGAGGTAACACAGGAAAATAGGGCGTCACGGTGGCGCAGTGGGTAGCACAATCGCCTCACAGCAAGAAGGTCGCTGGTTCAAGCCTTAGCTGGGTCAGTTGGCATTTCTGTGTGGAGTTTCCGTGTTCGTGTGGGTTTCCTCTCGGTGCTCCGGTTTCCCCGACAAGTCCAAAGACGTGTGGTATAGGTGAATTGGATAAGCTAAATTGTCCGTAGTGTATGTGTGTTAATGAGAGTGTATGGGTGTTTCCCAGTGATGGGTTGCAGCTGGAAGGGCATCCGCTGCGTAAAACATATGCTGGATAAGTTGGCGGTTCATTCCGTTGTGGCGATCCCAGATTAATAAAGGGACTAAACCAAAAAGAAAATGAATGAATGAATTTCACAGGATAATTGGATCTTGGTTTTTCAATATCTGCAATATTAAATTTTATATCTGCAATAATTATAAAGCGTATATATATACTATAAAGCGTGTTCCACTCTCTGGTCGTTACTTTATAATGCATGAATTGTGTTGATGATGAACTGGTAATAGCCGTTGTTGATGTTTTTGATCCAGATGCGTTCTGAGAAACAGAAGATCCAGACGCCTGTCATTGAGACCAGCCCACCTGTTTCCATGGCACCAGCTCGACCTCGCAGGTGACATCACACACACAGCGTCCAATCATAATGTTTCTCCATCATTTCAATCCTTTATTTCGAGTGATTAAAAGTGAGAAAATTTATATATAATTAATTACAATAACTTTAAATATTATTTTTACATTTTTTGCTTTAAATTAGTTTTTTAAATAAAAAATTTGGTTAGTATTTTTAATATTATAATATTTGATAAATATTTTGTAATCATTTCTTGAAATTAGTTTGTTAAAAAAATTGTTGTTTTGTATTATTATTATTATTATTATTATCATCATCATTTTCATTCGCTTACCCTGAGCTGGGTCGCGGGGGCAGCAGTCTTAGGAGAGAACTCCAGACTTACCTCTCCCAAGACACTTCCTCCAGCTCCTCCGGGGGGATCCCGAGTCGTTCCCAGGCCAGCCGAGAGTCATAGTTCCTCCAGCGTGTCCTGGGTATTTTCCCTAGGCCTCCTCCCGGTGGGACATGCCTGGAACACCTCCCTAGGTAGGCGTTCTGGAGGCATCAGAAACAGATGCCCGAGCCACCTCAGCTGAGTTCCCTCGATGTGGAGGAGCAGCGGATCTACTCCGAGCTCTTCCCGGGTGACAGAGCTCCTCACCCTGTCTATAAGGGTGCGCCCTGCCACCCTACACAAGAAACTCATTTTGGCTACTTGTATCCGAGATCTTGTCCTTTTGGTCATGATTCAAAGCTCATGACCATAGGTGAGAGTAGGAAGGTTGATTGACCGGTTAATTGAGAGCTTTGCCTTTCGGCTCAGCTCCTTCTTTACCCCAACAGACCGGTAAATTGACCGCATTACTGCTGCCGCTGCACCAATCTGCCTGTCAATCTCACGCTCCATCCTTCCCTCACTCGTGACCAAAACCCCAAGATACTTGAACTCCTCCACCTAGGGTAAGGACTTCAACCTGCAACCTCCAACCTGGAGTTGGCAAACCACCTTTTTCCGTTGGAGCACCAGGCCTCGGACTTGGAGGTGCTGATTCTCATCCCAGCCTCAGCAGCATCTCACACTCAGCAGCAAACCGCCCCAGTGCATGCTAAAGGGCCATGTTCGAAGAAGCCAACAGAACGACATCGTCTACGAATAACAGAGATGAAATCCTGTGGTCCCCGAACGGTACCCCTCCAGCCCAAGCCTACGCTTTGAAATTCTGTCCATAAAAATGAGAACTGAACTGAACTGGTGACAAAGCGCAGCCCTGCCGGAGCCCAACATGCACTGGAAACAAGTCAATTGCCAGAATTATTATTATTATTATTATTATTATTATTATTATTATTATTACTATTATTATTATTACTAATTATTATTATTATTATTATTATTATTACTATTATTATTATGATTATTATTATTATTATTACTATTATTATTATTATTACTATTACTATTATTACTATTATTATTACTAATTATTATTATTATTATTACTATTATTATTATTATTATTATTACTATTATTATTATTATTATGATTATTATTATTATTACTATTACTATTATTACTAATTATTATTATTATTATTATTATTATTATTATTATTATTATTATTATTACTATTATTATTATTACTATTACTATTATTACTATTATTATTATTACTAATTATTATTATTATTATTATTATTACTATTATTATTATTATTATTGTTATTATTATTATTATTATTACTATTACTATTATTACTATTATTATTATTACTAATTATTATTATTATTATTATTACTATTATTATTATGATTATTATTATTACTATTACTATTATTACTAATTATTATTATTATTATTACTATTATTACTATTACTATTATTACTATTATTATTATTATTATTACTAATTATTATTATTATTATTATTACTAATTATTATTATTATTACTATTACTATTATTACTATTATTATTATTACTAATTATTATTATTATTATTATTATTATTACTATTATTATTATTATTATTACTATTATTATTATTACTATTACTATTACTATTATTACTATTATTATTATTACTAATTATTATTATTATTATTACTATTATTATTATTATTATTACTATTACTATTATTATTATTATTACTAATTATTATTATTATTATTATTACTATTACTATTATTACTATTATTATTATTATTATTATTACTATTATTATTATTATTATTACTATTATTATTATTATTATTATTATTATTATTATTATTACTATTATTACTAATTATTATTATTATTATTATTATTACTATTATTATTACTATTATTATTACTATTATTATTTGCTTTCAAAATATGTTAATAATATAAAATATTTAAATAATAATAATATTTTTTAGCTTCAATGAGTAATTTTTATACCTTTTTTACCATTTTATTAGATTACAGTATTCTTTAATTAATTTATAGTTATTATAAGTTAAACTGAAATAAAATTGAATTTCTCTTAATTCTTTTGGTAATTTTAATAATTTACATTTTAGTCAGTATTTTGCATTAGTTTTAATTTCAAATTTTTCCTTTTTTTTTTTTTTTTTTCGTTTTTGGTTTAATAATGTCTATATAGTTTTGCGTAGTAGTTATATTAAACCATGTCCATGTTATTTTTAATTTCTGTCTCCCTGACTGGATGACGTGCATGTGACCCGCAGGACGTCGATCTCTCGTATGAGCAGTAGAGAGAAGATCACTCTGCATGAGCGGGAGAAACATGCTCCGCCCACACTTCAGACTCCGCCCACAGAGGAGGATGAAGACGAGTCGACACGCACAGCCAGTCAATCAAAGCCCTCCAGCAGCTCCAGCTCGGAGGAAGAGAGCGAATCAGAGAGTGACACAGAGTCAGGTGACCAGACCCCGCCCACTTTTAGTTTGTCAATCAAAAACGGCATTAACTAACTAACTGATGATGTTTGTGTTACCAGAAAAAGCCAAAACTCGAGAAATGATCAACAACTTGAACAACAAGCGAAACGCAGCGCCAGTAACAAGCTCTGTGACCAGCACTGCTCATAACCAGGTTAAAAAGGTGACCAGATTTACCAGATGACCACTTTAAAGCTTTCAGTTTTCTGAAATGTTAAATAATTTTTTCTGACGATTTGGACAAATGTTAATGTATTATTTAGAGTGCGTCCAAAGCAGCACATTAGACGATTTTGGGGAATTTGTATATTATTTTAAATGTATATTTCTGCTATAATATATGCTAATATTAGTTTTAGGTTGTTGATAACTGTTAAATAATATGTTATTTTTATTTTTATATTTTAGCTTAAATTGAATTTTTAACAAAAAGTTTATTAATTTTGTCTATTTTTATTTGTGCATTTACTAAATTTAAACTTTGTTGTGAAGTATTACATAAAATATAATATAATATAATATAATATAATATAATATAATATAATATAATATAATATAATATAATATAATATAATATAATATAATATAAAATAAGTGTGTTTCCGGGCATCATGGTGGCGCCGTGGGTAGCACACAGCCTCACAGCAAGAAGGTCGCTGGTTCATTCAGTCAAAATGAATGAATGAATGAATAAGTGTGTTTCCTGTGTGTTCAGGCTGAAGTGGGTCGGACCCCTGTGACTGAGGCTCCAGGCTCCTGGAGAACGTCTCTGCGTAAAGCTGGAAGTTCTGTGACTCTAGGTTCCACCGGGGCCTCAGATGCAGCCAGCGAGGCCTTGAAGGACCCCGAGACTAAACTGGGAATGACACGTTCTGCATCCAGTCCCAGACTGAGCTCTGAAGCTGACAATAAGGTAAAACACACACACACACATATACAGTATGCACAAACAAAATCATGCAAAAAAAATCATGCTACAGCCATGCTAGCACGGTGCTAATACATTCTGGCAGTGTTAAAACATGTTAGCAGTGTGTTAAATTATTGTTAAAACAAGCTAAAAACCTAACATTTTGTTTATTCTTACCAGAAACATTCTAACGACTTGTTAAAACATGTTAGCATTGTGTTAAATCAAGGTTAACAAAGTGTAGTGTCTAAAGTTATGTTAAAATGTGTTAGCAGTGTGTTAAATTATTGTTGAAACAAGCTAAAAACCTAACAATATGTTTATTCTTACCAAAACTGTGCTAACAACTTCATGAAACATGTTAGCAGTGTCTTAAATCATTGTTGAAACAAGCTAAAAACCTAACATTTTGTTAATCTTACCAGAAACATGCTAATGACTTGTTAAAACATGTTAGCATTGTGTTAAGTCAAGGTTAACAAAGTGTAGTCTCTAAAATTATGTTAAAATGTGTTAGCAGTGTAAGTTATTGTTGAAACAAGCTAAACACCTAACAATGTGTTTATTCTTACCAAAAATGACTTGATAAAACATGTTAGCATTGTGTTAAATCAAGGTTATTAAGGCTTGCAATGTGCTATTATTGAGTTGAATAATGCTAGAAACTTGCTAGCAATGTGTTCAAAAATGGTAATTATGTTAGCAGTGGTAAAATTGTTAACAGTATGTTACATCCTTGTCTAAACATGCTAGCAGCCTGACAAAACAGGCTAGCCGTGTGTTAAACATGTTTATAACCTAAATAAATTTGCTAGCGTTGTGCTAAATCATTATAGAAATATGTTAGCAACCTGATACTATTTACTAGCATTGAGTTCAAGCATGCTAAAAAACATGATAATTATGCAGTGTTAAAATGTGAACAGTGTCACATCATTGTAGAAACATGCTAGCAGCCTCATAAAACAGGCTGCAAGATGCAAGAAACATGCTAGCAACCTGAAATGTTTGATAGAATTGAGCTAAATCATGTTAGAACCATGTTAGCAACCTGATAAAATTTGCATCCATTGTGCTAAATCATCTTAGAAACAAGTTAGCAACCATGCTATCCCATTCTAACACGGAGTTAAATCCTGCTAGAAATATGCTACTTGTGAAGTAAAACATCACAATGCACCCTATCCCTATATTGTGCTGATATATATGATACAATATGGCACCTGTTAATGATGTCACTTCCTGTCTTCAGGAGCCCAGGTTAGCGCGTGTTCAGCCCACTCCATCCAGACGTCTTTTTAGCATTAGCGACAACAGCACTAACTCCGACAACCCCAGCAGGTGAGTGACACAGGAAACACAAACCTCATTTCCTGTTCTGAACTTATTCCAAGCTCATCATCATGTTTGTCTGTGTGTTTGTGTGTAGCTTGTTGAGTCGTAGCTCTTCATACACACGCCGCCTGAACACCCAATCCGCTAGCGATGCGTCAAATCCTTCATTACCTCGTAGCTCATCCTATGGGCGGAAACTTGACGAGTCTTCAGTGACCTCTGTAACCAGCACAACCTCCGGATTAAGTCGCCTCACTAATCTAGTGGCTCAGAGGTGCGTTTTTGACTAATTGAGCGTGATTTTTGTTAGCGTGATAGTTGAGTCGTTTGCATTTATACGATCTGCTTTTTTCTTTGGCAGGTCGGCTCAGGAAGAGGCCGAAAAGAAGGATCCCGTGTCCAATTCTGTAACGACAACAACCACCACGACAGGCGAGTCGGAGACCAAACAGAGACGCAAGTGAGTGTGTGATGATTTACAAGCAACAGGGTGCTAATAAAACAACACACCATGCTAGCCTGGAGTCAATGTAACATTACGTCTGACCAATTTACTTTCTAAACACAATGTGAACGATTAATCTGTGAATGCGTTTCTACATTAAAATCTTATAACAAAAATGCTGGCCACATATTAAAATAGATTAGCAATATGTTAGCAATAAGCTAACGTTGTGTTATTTCACATTAGGAATATGCTAGTGATAAATTACGCTAACATAACGTCAAATCATATTTTAAACATGCTACATCTTAAAACATGTAAAGTAGTTCTAGCAATCTGTAAAATAAGGTGGAGTGATGAAATATTTATATTATGCTAATTGTAGAAATGTTAACTAAAACATGACGACGCTGTTAATTCATGTTAGAAACATGTAAGCAACATGCTAAACTGTGTCAGCAGTCTTAAATGTTTGAAAAATGTTACATGCTACATGTTAAAACTCACGAGCAGCCCATTAAATCATGCTAGAAATGTGTTAGCAGTGTGTTAAGAAATGTTAGCAGTGTGTTAAATCATAGGTATGTGAACTGTGATATTACAAACAATGTTAAATCATGTTAGAAACATGATTATCAACTTGCTAATAGACTTTAACAGCTCATTACAACTAGAAGGCTATCAATGTTGGTCAATATAAATTAGCAAGTCACATGACAAACTGTTAAAACATGCTAGCATTGAGGTAAATCATGCTGGAAACATGCTAGTATGGCTTAAATCATACCAGAAACATGCTAGCAATGTGTTAAAACATGTTGGCATTGTGTTGGATCATGCTAGAAGCATACTAGTATTGTGTTAAATCATGTTGCAAACATACTAGCATTGTGTTAAATCATGTTTGAAACATGCTATTGTTAAAACATGATAGCATTGAGTTAAATCATGCTAGAAACATGCTAGCCTTGTCTTAAATCATGCTAGAAAACATGTTAACGTTGTCTTAAATTATGCTAAAAACATGCTAGCGTTGTGTTAAATCATGCTAGAAATATTATAGTATTGTTAAATCATGCTACAAACTTACTAGTATTGAGTTAAATTCTGTTAGAAAACATGATAGCATTGTCTTAAAATTGTGTTAGAAACATGTTAGTATTGTGTTAAAGCATGCTAGCCTTGTGTTAAATCATGCTAAAAACATGCTAAGGTTGTATAATTCATGCTAGAAACATGCTGGCCTTGTCTTAAATCATGCTAGAAAACGTTGTTAACTTTGTCTTAAATTATGCCAGAAAACATGCTTGCATTGTATTAAATCATGCTAGAAACGTGCTAGTATTGTTAAATCAAGCACAAACATACTAGCATTGAGTTAAATCATGCTAGAAACATGCAAGTCTAGTTTTAAATCATGCTAGAAAACATGTTAACGTTGTGTTAAATCAATTTTGGAAATATGCTAGTACTGTAATAAATCATGCTTAAAAACATGCTAGGATTGTGTTAAAAGGTTCTAGCATTAAGTTAAATCATGCTAGAAACATGCTAGAAAACATGTTATTGTTGTATTAAATCATGCTGGAAACATGATAACATTGTGTTTTAAAAATGCTAGAAACATGCTAAGGTTGTGTTAAATTATGCTAAAAACATGCTAGCATTGTTTTAAAACATGCAAGCCTTGTCTTAAAATTATGCTAGAAAACATGCTTACATAGTGTTAAATCATGCAAGAAAACATTTTAACGTTGAATTAATTCATGCTGGAAACATGCTAGCATTGTAATAAATCATGCTAGAAACGTGCTAGGATTGTGTTGAAAGGTTCTAGTGTTAAGTTAAATTATGCTGGAAACATGCTAGTATTGTGTTGTAAACATGCTAGAAACATGCTAAGGTTGTGTTAAATTATGCTAAAAACATGCTAGCATTGTTTTAAAACATGCAAGCCTTGTCTTAAAATTATGTTAAAAAACATGCTTACATAGTGTTAAATCATGCTAGAAAACATTTTAGCATTGAATTAAATCATGCTGGAAATATGCGAGCATTGTCAAATCATGCTAGCATTGAGTTAAATCATAGAAACATGGTAGCATTATGTTGTAAATGTGTTAGCACTATATATTTTTTTAACTTGTTTCTGGCCTTGTATCTGAATATTGTCATTGTTTATTTGCTGCTCAGAGATAATCTACCAGCTCTAACTAGTTTTTAGCAAAGTGTTAAACCAGATTAAACCCAGGTCCTACAGCTGGAAGTCTGTTTTAGACTAAATTTAGCTAAATACTGATTGTTTTCACTGGCTGAAGCTGGAGTGTGTATGTGTGTAGGTCATATCTGACTCCTGTGCGCGATGAGGAGGCTGAAGCTCAGAGAAAAGCTCGATCCAGACATGCCCGTCAGTCCAGACGCTCCACACAGGTCAGTCCTGCCGCTGCTGTTTATGCTAATCTAAACACAAATCAAATCCTGCATGACTATACATAAGGCAAGACACCCTGACTGAACAGTGTGTTTATATGTTTTAACACAAAATCAAGCTATTTATAAATAGAAGTAAAAAAAAATCATAATTTGTGTTACAATTAAAATCTACATATGGAGATAGATGAAGAGTAATTAAAAAACATTTCTTCAGTCTATTAAAATACTACACCTTTTGTGATAATTTTTTTAAATCTACTATATATATATATATATATATATATATATATATATATATATATATATATATATATATATATATATATATATATATATATATATATATATATATACATACATACATACACATACATACATACATACATACATACACATACATACATACATACATACACACACACACACACACACACACACACACACACACACACATATATATATATATACATATACATATATATATATACATATTCATATACATATACATATACATATATACATATTCATATACATATATACATATACATATATATATATATATATATATATATATATATATATATATATATATATATATATATAGCGAGTAGCAGTGTTATATGGCTGTATATCGGCTGTGACAATATACAGCCATATCACACTGCTATATTTAATATCACGGCTATCAGCCAATCACATTCGAGAACCAGACAGAACTGTTGTGTGTGTGTGTGTGTATATATGTGTAAAAATAAATAAATAAATAAATAAATATACACACACACACACAGGTATGTGTATATATATATGACCGGGGTTAACGTGCTGAGTTAACGAGAGACTCTTATCGCGCGATAAAAAAAAATATCGCCGTTAATCTATTCTCAAAGTTGGTTTGGGAGCTGGGTCTATTCTACACGAGCTATGTAGGATGTATACCTGATCGGTGAGGTGAGCCGTGTGACAAAAAAGTTCCCTTCTGAATCAAATCAGCAGCATGCCCTTCTGGATCTTTCACTTACTTCGAAGACACGACTGACTGCGCTTACATGGACATCTGTAGTCTAGTTATTTGCCTTAATAGACAATAATATAATGAAGGTGTTTACGTGAAGAGCTTTCATTTAAGAGTTTCCTGTAATTTTGGGTGACTTTAACTGCAGTTCGGCAGTTTCACTTTAACTCATGGACATTTCATTCATGCCCCCGTGACAAACTGTGGTATTAGACGCAAATAAGGAGTAAGGATTTAAGCATTTCACGATGTGTGTGCACACACGTCTGTGTGTATGTGTGTGCGGTCCTTTACTGACAGTCGCGTGTGTGTCTTGTCAGAAAATATGGCGAAAAGTCCTACATGACGGTAATAGTTTAATTGTGGTGTTTACTTCAATAATGCCACTATTATCAGCATACTTCACATCTTAATTCCATTTCTGTTTAGTTCAGTTATGACTTTAGTCCAGGGGTGCCCAAACTTGGTCCTGGAGGGCCAGTGTCCTGGAGAGTTTATCTCCAACTTGCTTCAACACACCTGCTAGGAAGTTTCTAGTATACCTAGTAAAAGCTTGATTAGCTGGTTCAGGTGTGTTTGATTTGGGTTGGAGCTAAACTCTCGTGTACACCGGCCCTCCAGGACCGAGTTTGGACATCCCTGCTTTAGTCGGATTAAGGTAATCAAAAATCGCTGTTTGGAGTTTATGTAGGCCTACAGTTCAAAATTCATGTTTAACTGAATAAACAGTTCATAAACACAAGTACATCTTATTGAACATCATTTATTTTCATCATGGTAGAACAGTTTCTCAAGCAGACTGTGATGCATTTTGTAAACAGGAGATGAGCCCCTGGTGTAATGCGCCACCTGGCTTGAGAAACCCGTTCTCGAAGACTTATTATTTGGGTAGCACACATATTCTGAATGCCTTCAAAAGAACTCAAATGAGCCATTTTAATCTAGATTAAAAATATTAATCTATGCCCACCTATAATATAAATACATAGAAATATTGAAATGTCAACCGCACGATTACTAAAACCTATACTTAAAATAAAACTGCAAATATTAAATAACGGCTGATTCTGTATAATACTGTAATAGTTAAATATTAAGTATGTTAAATAATTTGCATTGAAACTTTCCTTTAAACAAGGATTTTGACTGGAAAAGTTTGACCCAGATTGATCTGTTTACCATGTCAATCAGCCAATCACAGTCCAGTTTGTTTATATGTGACATTTAGCAAATAAGTATTTGAAACCAGTGATACAACAATGATAAATTCATCTACTAGTGTTCCCTCAGAAGTGTTCATAGTGATGTTTGTGATGTGGAATCTGCAGTAAACAGCCAGCAGGAGCTCTCGCTAACACCGTATGACCTTTAACCCTGACCTCTGACCTGAACATAAGGAAAACATCAGTGTGTGTGTGTGGAGCTGCAGTTTCTCAAAGTGTGTCCAGACTCATTGCTGTGTGTGTGTTTTCTCTTTAGGGTGTTACTCTGACAGACCTGCAGGAAGCCGAGAAGACAATGAAGACGGAAAACAAGGGGAAGAAAGAAGACGAGGAGAAAGAAGGGAAGCAAAAGAAGGCAGAGGAAGGGGTGAGAGAGCTGGAGTTTAAGACTAATATCACTGATGAACCAGTCTGAAATGGTGCAGGGGTAAAGGTCAGGCATGCCGTGTTTGTTTTAAATTCAATTAATCTGTATTTCTCTAGCGCTTTTACAATGTAGATTCTATCAAAGCAACTTAACAAAGAAGTTGTAGTAA
>NW_026613873.1:0-2500 GCF_903798145.1 Danio aesculapii | reverse complement strand
AATGTCTGTGTGTCTTCACTTGTGCATTTGTGTGCGTGCACGCACGTGAATATCTGTTTACTGTCTGTGAGAGTGTGTCTGCATTCGTGTTTAGTGTGTATTTGTGTGTATAATGTGTGTGAGTGTGTCTCTCTGCACTTGTTTTCAGTGTGTGAGTATAATGTGTGTGCACGAGAGTGTGCGCGCACATGTGCATCTGTGTGTGTGTGTGTGTGTGTGTGTGTGTGTCTTCACTTGTCCGTTTGTGTGTATGTGTGTGCGCACATGCACACTTTTGTTTATTGTCTGTGTGTGTGTGTGTGTCTGCAGTTGTGCGTTTGTGTTTAGTGTGTTTGTATTTGTGTGTAAAAGATGTGTGTGTGCGCACATGTACAATTCTGTTTACTGTGTGTGTGTGTTTGCCTGCAATTGTGCATTTGTTTAGTGTTTGTATTTGTGTGTATAATGTGTGTGTGTGTGCACATGTACATTTCCGTTTACTGTCTGTGTGTGAGTGTGTGTCTGCATTTGTGTACTTGTTTAGTGTGTATAATGTGTGTGCGTGTGTTTGCGCACATGTACATTTCTGTGTAATGTCTGTGTGTGTCTGCACTTGTGCATTTGTTTAGTGTGTGTATGATGTGTGTGTGTGTTTGCAAACGTACATCACTGTTTACCGTCTGTGTGAGTGTGTGTCTGCATTTGTTTAGTGTGTTTATTTGTGTGTGATGTGTGTGTGTGAGTGGGGCTGTGTCCGCACATGTACATTTCTGTTTACTGTCTGTGTGTGAATGTGTGTCTGCATTTGTGTTTAGTCTGTGTGTGTGTGTGTGTATTTGTGGTTGTGTGTATAATGCATACGTGTGTTTAATGTGTTTGTATAATGTGCATGCGCATGTATGTGTGTGTGTGTGTGTGTGTGTGTGTGTGTGTGTTTCAGTTGTTTGAGGAAATGTCCAGAGAGAACCGGCGTCTGCAGACGCAGCTATCAGACACACAGAGAACTATTTCACTCACCAGAGTGGAGCTGGAGAACGCCACAAAGGTACACACACACTAACACACACGCACTAACACACACATATATTCGCTCACAACCACAAATGTAGTCACACACATAATCACAAATGCACACACACAAAATCATAAATGTACAAACACAATCATATTACACACACACACGTTTGTTTTGTGCATTGTGGGGACATTATATTACACACACGTTTGTTTGGGTAAGTTGTAGGGACATTACACACACGTTTGTTTTTGTGAATTGTGGGGACATTACATTACACACACGTTTGTTTGGATGAATTGTTGGGACATTACACACACGTTTGTTTTTGTGAAACTGTGGGGACATTACACACACAAACACGTTTGTTTTGTGCATTGTGGGGACATTACATTACACACACAATTGTTTTTGTGAGTTGTAGGGACATTACACACACACACACACGTTTGTTTGGGTGAATTGTAGGGACATTACACACACGTTTGTTTTTGTGAATTGTGGGGACATTACACACACACACACACATTTGTTTTGTGATTTGTGGGGACATTACACACACGTTTGTTTGGGTGAATTGTTGGGACATTACACACACATGTTTGTTTTTGTGAATTGTGGGGACATTACACACACACGTTTGTTTTTGTGAATTGTGGGGACATTACACACACACGTTTGTTTTTGTGAATTGTGGGGACATTACACACACACGTTTGTTTTTGTGAATTGTGGGGACATTACACACACACGTTTGTTTTTGTGAATTGTGGGGACATTACACACACACGTTTGTTTTTGTAAATTGTGGGGACATTACACACACACGTTTGTTTTGTGCATTGTGGGGACATTACACACACGTTTGTTTTGTGCATTGTTGGGACATTACATTACACACATTTGTTTGGGTGAATTGTAGGGACATTACACACACATTTGTTTTTGTGAGTTGTGGGGACATTACACACGTTTGTTTGGGTGAATTGTGTGGACATTACACACACTTGTTTTTGTGAATTGTGGGGACATTAAACACACAATCGTTTTTGTGAGTTGTAGGGACATTACAGACACACGTTTGTTTGGGTGAATTGTTGGGACATTACACACACACATTTGTTTTGTGCATTGTGGGGACATTACATTACTCACAGATTTGTTTGGGTTAACTGTAGGGACATTACACACCCACGTTTGTTTTTGTGAATTGTGGGGACATTACACACACACACACACATTTGTTTTGTGCATTGTGGGGACATTACATTACTCACACATTTGTTTGTGTTAACTGTAGGGACATTACACACACACGTTTGTTTTTGTGAATTGTAGGGACATTACACACATTTGTTTTTGTGAATTGTGGGGACATTACACACGTTTGTTTGGGTGAATTGTAGGGACCTTACACACACACACACACGTTTTGTTTATATATATATATATATATATATATATATATATATATATATATATAAACACATAATTTCACAGCTGTTC
>NW_026613872.1:17500-24240 GCF_903798145.1 Danio aesculapii | reverse complement strand
CCCATCATCAGACGCACATCATCAGACGCCTATCATAAGACGCCCATCATCAGACACACATCATCAGACGCCCATCATCAGACGCTGGTCTGAGTATCACAGAGATGCTGTATATAATAATGGGTCATGATCCCCCTTTCATTTTCACTCTCCCGCAGAGTTTTCAAATACGCACATCTTAAAGGGGCATGACCAGCTATGAGGGGGTGTGGTCAGCTGTGTGGGGGCGTGGCAAAGCAGAGGAGAAAGCAAAGCAAGGGATGCTCAAACTGACTGAAGACCAGAGGAACAACATGAGGAAATGCAGGAGATTGGGTTGAATGAGTGTTTATTCTAAAACACACACACACACACACACACACACACACACACTCACTCCTGCACACTCAGAGCGCTGCTCTGCTTCAGCAGTGCGTCTGTGAGCAGATATCTGGTGTATATGACACACATCGGTGTGGTGAAGTGTTTGATGTCTGTTGAGCATCAGCTATAATCAGACACACAGCAGTGCATTATACACAACACTGAACTGAACACTGAACTGAACACTGAACTGAACACTGAACTGAACTGAACACTGAACTGAACACTGAACTGAACACTGAACTGAACTGAACACTGAACTGAACACTGAACTGAACACTGAACACTGAACTGAACACTGAACTGAACTGAACACTGAACTGAACACTGAACTGAACACTGAACTGAACACTGAACTGAACTGAACTGAACACTGAACTGAACACTGAACTGAACACTGAACTGAACACTGAACTGAACACTGAACTGAACTGAACTGAACTGAACTGAACACTGAACTGAACTGAACACTGAACTGAACACTGAACTGAACACTGAACTGAACTGAACACTGAACTGAACTGAACACTGAACTGAACACTGAACTGAACACTGAACTGAACACTGAACTGAACTGAACACTGAACTAAACTGAACTGAACTGAACTGAACACTGAACTGAACACTGAACTGAACTGAACTGAACTGAACACTGAACTGAACTGAACACTGAACTGAACACTGAACTGAACACTGAACTGAACTGAACACTGAACTGAACTGAACACTGAACTGAACACTGAACTGAACACTGAACACTGAACTGAACACTGAACTGAACTGAACACTGAACTGAACACTGAACTGAACACTGAACTGAACTGAACTGAACTGAACTGAACACTGAACTGAACACTGAACTGAACACTGAACTGAACTGAACTGAACTGAACTGAACTGAACACTGAACTGAACACTGAACTGAACACTGAACTGAACTGAACACTGAACTGAACTGAACACTGAACTGAACACTGAACTGAACACTGAACTGAACTGAACACTGAACTGAACTGAACACTGAACTGAACACTGAACTGAACACTGAACTGAACACTGAACTGAACTGAACACTGAACTAAACTGAACTGAACTGAACTGAACACTGAACTGAACACTGAACTGAACTGAACTGAACACTGAACTGAACACTGAACTGAACACTGAACTGAACTGAACACTGAACTGAACACTGAACTGAACACTGAACTGAACACTGAACTGAACACTGAACTGAACTGAACACTGAACTGAACACTGAACTGAACACTGAACTGAACACTGAACTGAACTGAACACTGAACTGAACTGAACACTGAACTGAACTGAACACTGAACTGAACACTGAGCTGAACTGAGCTGAACTGAACACTGAACTGAACACTGAACTGAACTGAACACTGAACTGAACACTGAACTGAACACTGAACACTGAACTGAACACTGAACTGCTGTATATAATAATGGGTCATGATCCCCCTTTCATTTTCACTCTCCCGCAGAGTTTTCAAATACGCACATCTTAAAGGGGCATGACCAGCTATGAGGGGGTGTGGTCAGCTGTGTGGGGGCGTGGCAAAGCAGAGGAGAAAGCAAAGCAAGGGATGCTCAAACTGACTGAAGACCAGAGGAACAACATGAGGAAATGCAGGAGATTGGGTTGAATGAGTGTTTATTCTAAAACACACACACACACACACACACACACACACACACACTCACTCCTGCACACTCAGAGCGCTGCTCTGCTTCAGCAGTGCGTCTGTGAGCAGATATCTGGTGTATATGACACACATCGGTGTGGTGGAGTGTTTGATGTCTGTTGAGCATCAGCTATAATCAGACACACAGCAGTGCATTATATACAACTCTGAACTGAACACTGAACTGAACTGAACACTGAACTGAACACTGAACTGAACACTGAACTGAACTGAACACTGAACTGAACACTGAACTGAACACTGAACACTGAACTGAACACTGAACTGAACTGAACACTGAACTGAACACTGAACTGAACACTGAACTGAACACTGAACTGAACACTGAACTGAACACTGAACTGAACTGAACACTGAACTGAACACTGAACTGAACACTGAACACTGAACTGAACACTGAACTGAACTGAACACTGAACTGAACACTGAACTGAACACTGAACTGAACACTGAACTGAACTGAACACTGAACTGAACACTGAACTGAACACTGAACTGAACTGAACACTGAACTGAACACTGAACTGAACTGAACACTGAACTGAACACTGAACTGAACACTGAACTGAACACTGAACTGAACACTGAACTGAACTGAACACTGAACTGAACACTGAACTGAACTGAACACTGAACTGAACACTGAACTGAACTGAACTGAACTGAACTGAACTGAACACTGAACTGAACACTGAACTGAACTACTGAACTGAACTGAACACTGAACTGAACACTGAACTGAACACTGAACTGAACTGAACACTGAACTGAACACTGAACTGAACACTGAACTGAACACTGAACTGAACTGAACTGAACTGAACTGAACACTGAACTGAACTGAACACTGAACTGAACACTGAACTGAACACTGAACTGAACACTGAACTGAACTGAACTGAACTGAACTGAACTGAACTGAACACTGAACTGAACACTGAACTGAACACTGAACTGAACACTGAACTGAACTGAACACTGAACTGAACACTGAACTGAACACTGAACTGAACACTGAACTGAACTGAACTGAACTGAACTGAACTGAACTGAACACTGAACTGAACACTGAACTGAACACTGAACTGAACTGAACACTGAACTGAACACTGAACTGAACACTGAACTGAACACTGAACTGAACACTGAACTGAACACTGAACTGAACTGAACTGAACACTGAACACTGAACTGAACACTGAACTGAACACTGAACTGAACACTGAACTGAACACTGAACTGAACACTGAACTGAACTGAACACTGAACTGAACACTGAACTGAACACTGAACTGAACTGAACACTGAACTGAACACTGAACTGAACACTGAACTGAACACTGAACTGAACTGAACTGAACACTGAACTGAACACTGAACTGAACTGAACTGAACTGAACTGAACACTGAACTGAACACTGAACTGAACACTGAACTGAACTGAACACTGAACTGAACTGAACACTGAACTGAACACTGAACTGAACTGAACACTGAACTGAACTGAACACTGAACTGAACACTGAACTGAACACTGAACTGAACACTGAACTGAACTGAACACTGAACTAAACTGAACTGAACTGAACTGAACACTGAACTGAACACTGAACTGAACACTGAACTGAACACTGAACTGAACTGAACACTGAACTGAACACTGAACTGAACACTGAACTGAACTGAACACTGAACTGAACTGAACACTGAACTGAACACTGAACTGAACACTGAACTGAACTGAACACTGAACTGAACTGAACACTGAACTGAACACTGAGCTGAACTGAGCTGAACTGAACACTGAACTGAACACTGAACTGAACTGAACACTGAACTGAACACTGAACTGAACACTGAACACTGAACTGAACACTGAACTGAACACTGAACTGAACACTGAACTGAACACTGAACTGAACTGAACACTGAACTGAACACTGAACTGAACTGAACACTGAACTGAACTGAACACTGAACTGAACACTGAACTGAACACTGAACTGAACACTGAACTGAACACTGAACTGAACTGAACACTGAACTGAACACTGAACTGAACTGAACTGAACACTGAACTGAACACTGAACTGAACTGAACACTGAACTGAACACTGAACTGAACTGAACTGAACACTGAACTGAACACTGAACTGAACTGAACACTGAACTGAACACTGAACTGAACTGAACACTGAACTGAACACTGAACTGAACTGAACACTGAACTGAACACTGAACTGAACTGAACTGAACACTGAACTGAACACTGAAGTGAACTGAACACAGAACTGAACACTGAACTGAACTGAACACTGAACTGAACTGAACTGAACTGAACTGAACACTGAACTGAACACTGAACTGAACACTGAACTGAACTGAACACTGAACTGAACACTGAACTGAACTGAACACTGAACTGAACACTGAACTGAACACTGAACTGAACACTGAACTGAACTGAACACTGAACTGAACACTGAACTGAACACTGAACTGAACTGAACACTGAACTGAACACTGAACTGAACTGAACACTGAACTGAACTGAACTGAACTGAACTGAACTGAACACTGAACTGAACTGAACACTGAACTGAACTGAACTGAACTGAACTGAACTGAACTGAACACTGAACTGAACTGAACTGAACTGAACACTGAACTGAACTGAACTGAACTGAACTGAACTGAACTGAACTGAACTGAACTGAACTGAACTGAACTGAACTGAACACTGAACTGAACTGAACTGAACTGAACACTGAACTGAAATGAACTGACTCTTTCAATTCTCTATACTCTTCTGTGTGAAGCTGCTCTGACACCGTCTACATTATAAAAGCACTATCCAAATAAAGATGAGGTGAGTTGAATTATGGGATTGATCAGTGCAGCAGCTCATGTGGACTCTGCTGTTGTTTACAGGTGCAGAGCAGTTCAGCAGGTACTCTGGATACGCCAACACCTACCGATGGGCCGGAAACCATGACGACCAGACGCCAAGGTGAGGCCCGCGCTGCACACACCAGCGGTGTGTTTCAGAGCTGCTGATGAGTGTGTGTGTGTGTGTGTGTAGAGATGAGTGGCTGCGCAGACACACCGAGATCGTGGCCATTGATGCTCTGCGGTACAGAAGTTTCCTCCAGCAGTTCCAGCCCGACTGCCTGAGCAGAGAGCTGAACAAGGTGAGTGTCGAGTACACGTCACAGCGGCTGTAGTGTTGGGGTAACAGTGGTTCTGCAGGGTGGGCCGCAGCTGCTGTGTGTGTCAGTAATGAGCAGATGAGCAGGAGGGCGTCTGTCTCTGATCTGCTGCTCTGATCTTCTCTGATCCTCCATCACTCCTCTGGAACGGTTCAGAGCTGATTAATGACCTGATGATTATAATGTGCTCAAACACACCACAGTAGAGCTGATAGAGTAAGAGTGACGAGCCTGCTGAATATCAGCAAGAAACACACACACACACACACACACGCTGAACAGCAGAGTCTCCAACACCTGGAGGAGATCCAGGCATGCTGAGGAAGCTGTGGCGAGTGTTTCTAGAGAACTGATGTTGTCTCTCTGAGGAATGAAGGCTTAGATCAGTGTGGAGATACAGCAGAAGTGGAGGAGTTCTCCTCAGATCAGATGCAGCGGCTGTGCTTCAGTCTGTCTTCAGTCAATCTGAGTTGGCTGATCTTGTGTAATGGTGTGAACTGGAATGGAAAATCTGACAAATAAATGTAAATGTCTTGTTTAGCTCTAATATCTCCTGAAATGCTTTATATCTAGTAGATTATTCAGGCTGATGTTTCTGCAGCCTACGAGCAGGATCAGCCATTCATTCAGCTCAATAGATGGAGCACAGCATGAGAGACCTGTTGATTTCTGACAATCACTGAGCATGAAATCATCTAGAGGCTAAATCAAGCTTTCTTTATGTTTGAGCAAACGTGGAGCGGCCTAATGTGACCTAAAGGACATCAGCTTACAGTAATATCCTCTATCTGAGAGCCAGAACTGGTGAGCAGATGGACCTGGCCAGCACACCGACTCTGAGTGACTCTGAGTAAATGATGAAGCGTTAACTGAGGAGAAGGATTCATGAGGGTTAATCGATCTCACATTGACCCAATCACAACTTATTAATACACCAGACTGAATCTGCAGACATCCTTCACTATTTCTGTGTAAAAGATAATCTGTGGAGTCCTGCTGGATGATTTTGGGAGAATCTTAACTAAAAGCTTAATATATAATGAAAATAAAGCCTTTCTAAATGTACTGTTTACTCTGCTAATCCATCCAGATCCACTTATCAAGTGTCTGATATAACAGATCTCCTAAACATGAGAAGATGACTGTATAAAGTGCCCTGTACATCAGATCAACACTTCACATTACTCAATACTATTCCTGAAATTCAGTTTAACAGTGAATAAATCTGAACACACTCATCTATAAATGTGGAGAAACAGACTCAGTGATGGGCTCAGACAGTTTCTGCACACACAGACTCCATGTGTTCCTGTAAGAGGATCAGCTGGAGTTAGATGAATCTAAATTAATTGATTATAAATTGGAGTCAGATTAAATGTGGAGCAGGAGACGTGTGAGGTGTGCTGAACAGCCAACACACAGCTAACCTTCACTGGTAGCTCTG
>NW_026613872.1:0-15000 GCF_903798145.1 Danio aesculapii | reverse complement strand
TGCTGGAGATTCAGGAGTCCAGAAAACACACACAGATCTGCACTGCTCAGCTGACCCTGGATCAGATGTCAAGTGTTGTCTCCATTATTATCCTCTTCTGTTCCTCATCTGCAGTCGTCTGAGCGCAGGTCTGCAGCTCTCCTCCTCTGGCCTTCATCATCAATGCAGAGTTCAGGAACTATGAACAGGTGAGCGTTACTGTGTGTGTGTGTGTGCGTGTGTGTGTGTGTGTGTGTGCGCGTGTGTGTGCGCGTGTGTGCGTGTGTGTGTTTATCAGGCCTCAGTGTGTGTGTGTGGAGTCTGGACAGTCAGTCCTGCGGCGCTCACAGGTCTCTGGATCAGCACAGATTGATTATTGATCCAGCAGTGGTCGGTGTCTCCGCTCCGCCTGCAGTCTGCTTCAGGTTCTGGAGGTTCTGAAGGCCTCATTTCTACATCTGCGGTGTTGCGCGCACACACACACACAAACACACACACACACACTATATTAGGAATATTGAGCTCCTCCTCAGTACAGTGAGTTGTGTTGTTGAGTTCTCTTCATGGGGATCACTGCGCTGCGTTACTGTTACGGGACTGTCTCTGACCCGGCGGAGGCTTCATCTCTAGCAGAACTTGCAGAGCTTTTCTTCTTGTTTTGGATCTGCACCTTCATTTACCTTAAAATAAAGTCTATAATACTAATACTAATGTAGGCTACTGGGCTCTTCTGAGAACTCCTCTCACACACACACACACACACACACACACACACACACACACACACACAGATGACTGAGAGTGTGTGTGTGCTGTTAGTCTCCTCAGCTCAGTGACTGAGTGTGATGGAGTCTAGAATCCTGGTGTCCTGTTCTTCATGTGTTCTTCATCCTCAGAATCCTCCAGCACTGCAGAAGTGTGAGCTGAAGCCGTCCTGCTGTCTGTCTGGAGTCAGCGCTCGCTTCATTCTGCTGATCATTCTCTAAACACTCATCAGCCAGCCTTAAGAAGAGCTGAGGGAGAGAGTAACGCAAAGATCATCACTGAATGAGCACAGATGGAGGAGCCGGTGTGTGTGTGTGTGTGTGTGTGTGTCGCTGCTTCATTATCTATATGGCGATCTTCCTCTTCCTCTTCCTCTTCTGTTTCCAGGATCATTAGCTCTCTCTCTCTCTCTCTCCTCCTCAGCCAATTACTCTCTGAAACAGCAGAAGACCGTCTGACGTCTCCTTCAGAAATGCCAGCGTGGTCATTACGAGCAGCTCTTTATCCTAAAACATTCTCTGCTCTTCTGTAATTGAGAGATTTTAGGAGCAGCGCTGTCGCATTAAGGCTTATTTTATCCTTCAGGATGTCAGGAGCTCAGCGCTGATTGCTCTCCGGGAATGGAGGAAACCACTTTAAAAGTTCTTCATCCTCCAGTTTGGGCCTTAATGAATTGTTTGTGTGTTGATGGGCTTCATGCTGGTGCAGTAAACAGACGCTGGCTGTGTTTCCCTACAGCGGTGTTGAGCTTATTTAGGAATACTGCGTTAAACATGCGTGATGGAAATGCCAAGTGCAGACGTCTAGAGAAGAGCAGAAAAACAGCAGCACAACTGGAGGATACAGCCTCACCTGAGACGGTGTGGAGAACACTAATACAGAGGACAGAAGAGATTCTGAATTAACCTTGACCTGTGTTTCAGAGCAGACAGTATTAATGTGTATTCATGTGTTCCTCATCAGTATTATCGCAAAGCGAGTGTGATCAGTAATGTGTTCCCCGCTCTGTAATGCTGCTGTTCCCTTTCACAACACTTAAAGGATATTTAGGGACTGAAGACACCTGAAGACAAGTGCTGAAGTGTTTCAGGTGTAATTCTGTCCCATTCTTCCTGCAAATAAGTCCTAAGGTGGGCAACAGTACGGGGTCTTCACTGTCACATTTTGTGCTTCAAAATGCTCCACACATTCTCTATTGGAGACAGGTCGGGACTGCAGGCAGGCCAGTCCAGTACTTGTATTCTCTTCCTCCGCAGCAGGACTGTGTGTAATGTATGCTGAATGTGGTTCTGCATTGTCTTGTTGAACTCTGCATGGGTGTCCCTGTAGAAGAAGGCAGCATATTGAGCTCCAGAATCTCTCTGTACTGTTCAGCATTAATGGAGCATCACAGAAAAGCAGGTTACCTTTGCCAAGGGCACTGACACAAGCCCAGACCATGACACACCCTGGCTTCTGGACTTGTTGCTGGTAACAGTCTGGAACTTTTCTTCTTTGGTCCGGAGCACACGGCATCCATTTCTCCCCAAAAACACCTAAAACACTGCTTCATCTGAGCACAGTACATGTCTCCACTGTGTGATGGTCCATCCCAGATTCCTCTGAGCCCAGAGAAATGGACGGCACTTCTGGACACTGTTAACATAGGGCTTCCTTTTGGCACAGTGCAGTTATCTCTAGCGTTTGTGGATGCGACTCTGTATTGTGGTACTTGTCAAAGGTTTACAGCAGTAGTCCTGAGCCCATGTGCTGATCTGGCTTATAGATGAATGAGGATTCTTGCTGCAGCGCCCCCTGAGGGGTCGGAGGTCACGGTTGTTCAGCTTAGGCTTGCGCTCTTGTCCTTTACGCACTGAAACTCCTCCAGATTCTTCAATCTTTAATGATGTTCTGCACTGTTGAAGGTGAAATATCCACATGTCTTCCTCTCTTTCTCTGAGGAACATTGTGTTTACACAGTTCACTCATTTCCTCTCGTATCTGTGCTCAAACTGGAGATCCTCGGCCCATCTCTGCTCCTAAAGGACTAGACCTTTACTGATGACCAGATCATCATCACACTCACCTGTGAACATCAGCTGTGTCTCATCACATCATTATTCAGCAGGTCACCTGATCACTGCCCTCATCTGCTCCTGTTCAGCTGTTTCTGGAGTGTGCTGCAGGAGCCGTCATTGGGTTTGGGTTTATTTTGACAAAACCCCCAATAATCCTCAAGAGGAACACATTAACCTGTATGGAAACAGCCGCTGAGACACTGATTGTCGGCTTTTTGTATTCTTGCAGTTGATCGGGTCAGTGAACAGAATGATTGACAGGTGCTCATCAAACTCTGACACTGTCTAGCACTGATGGTGAGCTGCATATACATCAGCTCAGCTCTGCTCTGCGGCCTGATGAGGATGATGATGATGATGATGATGATGTAGTTTCACTGGATGTACAGCCGCTGTATCTCACTGTGCACGAGCAGTGTTTCAGCATCCGCTTCACACACAGAGACGGAGAACATCTTATGTATGTGATAACCAGCAGTTTATACTGGAGAACAGCATGCTAATCTCTCATGTGCTGACACTGATCAGGCTAACGTCCACACGGTTAGCTTTATATCATCTGCTGAAGCCTCTGTGTTTCCTGCCTGTGTGTGTGTGTGTGTGTGTGTGTGTGTGTGTGTGTCCCTCTACAGCGGAGTGTCAATATATTGATTACTGACCTTTCAGTCCTTTATCTGTATTGCAATAAAACACGTTTGAGTTGACTGAAGATAATCTTTATTAATATACAACATTTCATCACAACACACTGATAAAGACACACACACACACACACACACACACACACACACACACACACAGAGAGAGGCAAAAATGACACAACTAAGATGCAGAAAGGAAGCAGCATCATGTATGCACCAGTGACTCTTCTAATAGTGATGAAGAGGATCCAGCAAACATCAGTACACAGCATCAGGACAGCAGCGACTCGACTCACACACACACGTGTGTCTGTTTGGGGTGTGAATAATCAGCAGTGTGTTTGCTCAGACAGTGTTTGATTTGGTGCACACTCCAATAGTAGCCCCCGTGTGTGTGTCAGAGCACAGGAGCACGTCCACATCCTCGAGTAATGTCCAGTGTGTCTGAACTCTGAGGTGTGCTTTATATAGAGCGTCTCTCAGTGTGTGTGTGTGTGTGTGTGTGTGTGTGTGTGTGTGTGTGTGTGTGTGTCGAGTCTCAGACACTAGAGTCTCTTACTGAACATCACGTGTGTTTACTACAGGTGTGTGTTTCAGCAGTCTGTGTGAGCGGAAGTCTGTGCTTTCACACACACACACACACACACACACACACACACACGCACACAAACGCACACACACCTATATAGATCAACATACTTCTAAAACAGTTTATAATAGAGCTGTAAATATAATGGCATGCTGGAATCACACAGGAATATGTGCAGGTGTGTATGAAACATACGAGACCTTCCTCACACAAGAGCATATGACTACACACCTTTGAGGAGACCAGCGATACTGTGGTCAGTGTGGTGTTACTGTGGTGTTACTGTGGTCAGTGTGGTGTTACTGTGGTCAGTGTGGTGTTACTGTGGTGTTACTGTGGTTAGAGTAGTGTATTTAGTGTGGTGTTACTGTGGTCAGTGTGGTGTTACTGTGGTGTTACTGTGGTCAGTGTGGTGTTACTGTGGTGTTACTGTGGTCAGTGTGGTGTTACTGTGGTCAGTGTGGTGTTACTGTGGTCAGTGTGGTGTTACTGTGGTGTTACTGTGGTCAGTGTGGTGTTACTGTGGTCAGTGTGGTGTTACTGTAGTGTTACTGTGGTCAGTGTGGTGTTACTGTGGTCAGTGTGGTGTTACTGTGGTGTTACTGTGGTCAGTGTGGTGTTACTGTGGTCAGTGTGGTGTTACTGTAGTGTTACTGTGGTCAGTGTGGTGTTACTGTGGTCAGTGTGGTGTTACTGTAATGTTAGTGTGGTGTTACTATGGTTAATGTAGTTAGTGTAGTGTAGTTAGTGTGGTGTTGCTGTGGTGTAACTGTGGTCGGTGTGGTGTTACTGTGGTTAGTATAGTGTAGTTAGTGTAGTGTTACTGTGGTCAGTGTGGTTTTACTGTGGTTAGTGTAGTTAGTGTTGTGTAGTTAGTGTGGTGTTACTGTGGTCAGTGTGGTGTTAATGTGGTGTTACTGTGGTTAGTGTAGTATGACTGTGGTGTTACTGTGGTTAGTGTAGTGTAGTTAGTGTGGTGTTAGTGTGGTGTTGCTGTGGTCAGTGTGGTGTTACTGTAATGTTAGTGTGGTGTTACTATGGTTAATGTAGTTAGTGTAGTTAGTGTGGTGTTGCTGTGGTGTAACTGGTCGGTGTGGTGTTACTGTGGTTAGTGTAGTGTAGTTGGTGTAGTGTTACTGTGGTGTTACTGTGGTCAGTGTGGTGTTACTATGGTTAATGTAGTTAGTGTTGTGTAGTTAGTGTGGTGTAGTTACTGTGGTCATTGTGGTGTTACTGTGGTTAGTGTAGTGTTACTGTGGTCAGTGTGGTCAGTGTGGTTTTACTGTGGTTAGTGTAGTTAGTGTAGTGTAGTTAGTGTGGTGTTACTGTAATGTTAGTGTGGTGTTACTATGGTTAATGTAGTTAGTGTAATGTAGTTAGTGTGGTGTTGCTGTGGTGTAACTGTGGTCGGTGTGGTGTTACTGTGGTTAGTGTAGTGTAGTTAGTGTAGTGTTACTGTGGTTAGTGTAGTGTAGTTACTGTAGTGTTACTGTGGTCAGTGTGGTGTTACTGTGGTCAGTGTGGTGTTACATGGACTGGTGTTCTGCTGCGTCTCTGTGGTCAGTGTGTTTCATGCACAGGTTCTTCATGTCCAGCAGTGCGACCTGCAGCTCTTCTGCTAGCCGATCTGAACAGGTTTCTTTATTCTCTCTGAAACTCGACACCGAGAACACGATGTGATCCGGCTGAGGATTATAACAAATGCCGTAGCCGTCTGGAACCACTGGACCATAGCAGCAGAACATCTCCATCTCAGTGGGAACCTGGAGGAAGACACAGCACACAGCACATGTAGTGTATTTCTCCAGCGTTTGACCCTGCTGCCACGTCTACAACACTGAACAGGCGCTGTGAGCAGTCTACAGTAGCATGCAGGAACACCACACAGGAAACCCTGAACTCTCAACAGAAATGCTGGAGTCTGATTGGTCAGCGGCTCCTCATGGAAAATGATTCTGTCTGTCATCTGCAGTCAGATATGATGTGTGTGTGTGTGTGTGTGTGTGTGTGTGTGTGTGTGTGTTTGTGTGTGTGTGTGTGCTGCCTGTACCTGACTGGTGGACAGGATGAAATGGTTGCTGATCTTATATGTTTCATCAGAGAATATGTCCGGCATCTCCATCTCCATCTGCCTGGCCATTTCCCGCAGTCCCAGTAAGTGATTGTCCATCCCATTCCCAGTGACAGCCTGCAGAGGGGGAGAGATGTGCATGTGTGTGTGTGTTTGTGTGTGTGTGTGTGTGTGTATGTGTGTGCGCGTGTGTTCTCACCATCAGTGTGACCTGAGCCTGAGCGTCTGCAGCTGCTCTGAGTTTCTCCATCTTCTCGGAGTCCTGCAACACAGACAGAGTCAGTCGCACCAGGTGACGGGGGTGGAGCTTCAGCTGACAGACAGATGGTCAGACAGACAGACCTGAACTGAAGCTCCGCCCCCGCTCATGGCCGTGCAGAAGCGCAGAGCCTCCGCTGTGGCTGAGCGGATGTTTTCAACACGGCCGAGGTGGAAGCGGCGCAGAGACGCACTCTCATAGGTGGACACCGCTCTACTGTGGGTCCTGCAGACACAGAGGATGGTCAGATAGACAGTAAAGCAGACACACACACACACACACACACACACACAGTCAGTCTGACCTGTAGTAGGCGAGCTGAATGGCCAGCTGGATGAAGCCGTCTGGACTGATGCGCTGCTGTTTGATCAGAGTCTTCCCGAAGGCCGAGAACACACACACACTCATGTGCAGATCCCAGACCAGCCTGCAGGAGGATCAGAGGGTCATCAATACTGATCAGCTGCAGGACCCCCGCTAATCAATCAGTCTGATCAGTGTGTGCTAGCTGAGGATGAGGAGCTGCTGAAGGGTCTATTCCACTGCTGAGAGAGGGGAGGGTGTGTGTGTGTGTGTGTGTGTGTGTGTGTGTGTGTGTGTGTGTGTGTGTGCGCGTGCGTGCGTGCGTGCGTGCGTGCGTGCGTGCGTGCGTGCGTGCGTGCGTGTGTGTGTTCTGCTCACCGCTGCAGCTGATCCGCAGCCGCCGCCAGCATCTCCTCCACCCGTGGGGAACATTTCCACAGTAATCTGCTTGGCTGAGGAAGACCAGCGGTCCGGCTGGAGACGTGTGTGTCGGAGACGTGTGTGTGTTCAAGCTCGTTTACATACGTGTGTTTCAGCACATGTTCAACACACTGCACCAGCACAATGCCCTCGGAGGCAGAGTGTTCACACACCACTCCACACACACCGTCTGCTCCAACCACAAACTGCAACACACACACACACACACACACACAGAGTGTTAAAGTGTGTTAGAGCGACTGAAGCATCACACTCGGCACCAGTAACGCGAGTAAACTACAGTTGTAGGTAAGAGTGTGTGAACGGGTCTGGGCTGCTTGTGTTTCTGCATAAATCAGACAGAAAGTGTGTTCTGATCTTCATCTACACCACAACAACAGAAAAACACACTGCTGCTGATGCCACACACACATCATGTGTGTTACACAACCTCTACACATTCACGGTCAGCGTGGGGGAAAGACTGTCGACCCACTGAACTGAGGTCATTGTGTTTGGGAACAGAGATGAGCTTCTCCAGGTGAATGTGTACCTCGGCTCTAAAGGTCAAACAACAGACACTAAGGTCAAGAGTCTGGAGTCAGATCTGAGTTTCAGTAGTCATGTCTGAGCAGTAAATCAGCACACTATCATCTCACACACACTGCAGGAGTCAGACGCTGTGTCTCCAGTGAGGACTCAGAGAAACTGTTGATGGTTCTATCAGCAGCAGGGTGGATTACTTCCCATAAACACAGTCAGACAGTTCAGAGTATCCACAATCTATACTCAAGTAAAAGTACAAGTACTTGAGGAGTTTTTACTCCAGTAAAGATAACAATTTTAATAGTTACCCCCGCCTGATCTCATGAGAAAACCTATTTTACGTTTTGACAGTTTAGTGGCTAATTCGTACGAAATCGTACGAGTTCAGTCCTACGAAATTGTACGATTTTAAAGAGGAGGCGTGGCACCTAACCCCACCCCCAAACCCAACCGTCATTGGCGGATGAGAAAATCGGACTAAATTGTAGGAGTTAGATCAAACGAATTAGCCACTAAATCAAAAAGTTACGAATTGCCGTGAGATTGTGTTGGTTACTCGAGTAACAAGTATTCGATAAAAAAATTACTCAAGTAAAAAGTTACTAGTTACTTTTAATACACACTCACACACACACACACACACACATACACACACTCACTCATACACACACAACGTTTTTGTTTAAAACTATTGTTCAAATGTTGTATTATTAACAGGTAACAGTGTGAGTAACATGCGCTTCATCAGGTCCTCTTTTAACAGCGGTTCCTTTAAAAGACTTTATTCTTACATATTTTCAGTACATACAGTCCTAGGAATAAACTAAAATACATGAATGTTTTTGATGTACACAGTGTTCAGCATTAATCAGTTCAACCCTCACAGATCTCTCTCTTAAAGGATGATTTAATATAGGAAGCTTTACAGTATTATACTTGTGCAAATACACTCGACTAGTCACTACTGGGGCTCATCTAACTAAATAACTTGTGTTAATAGTCCAAAACTCTTGAAGAGCACCCAGTCTTGTCCTATGAAAATAATGACAAAACATTTTTGATCCACTTCAGATGTTCTGCTGTATTGTCTGTATTCACAGAGATATTGAAAAACTATTCATTTATTCAAATATTCATCATGTTGTGTACGTCTGTGAGGCGTCTGTATCTGTGTGTGTATCCGTCACAGCGTGCTCTTCAGTCTGTTTGGTTTTGTGGTTGTATTAATAGTTTGGAATGCAGCTTTGTTCATGAGCGTGTGTTTTAGGGATCACATGATGAGGGTCTTCATGGATGAGAGAGTATAGGAGGAATAACATCTGTGGACATGTGTAAAATATGGTATAACTATGTTAAAAATACCCCCAAATGACTATTAGTCGAGTTCAAATACCTTTGACACACCTCTACGTGTTTTTCAGGCTGGAGCTGGAATCGATGTCTACGTTGCGGTCAGTTGGATGCAGGCTGCAGTGTGCATCGCATTATGAAACTTTTCTTTTTGACATCTTTCAGTGGACTCAGAGACTGAACTTGACTCCGCAGGTGATCTGATCAGCACATCATTCAGCCATCATTTATTCAGCACAGGCGCACGCTCTAACCGGCAGCAGGAGACACGTCTCTACAGCAATCTCTTACGACATAACCTCTCCAACACGGTGCCTCTCGATATTTACTAACAAACCAAATGAATCATATTAATATTTATTATTTAAGACAGTAATGGAGGAACGCTGTCGAATGTAGCGGAGAGTAACGTTCCTTCTCTAAAAATGTACTTGAGTATGAGTCTGCATCTTTAAATGTACTCAAACAGTACGATACCCAATAATTTACTCACGTAAATGAAACTCGTTACTACCCTAATCTGAGACAGTCACAGCTCATCCAGAACACTGCAGCCAGGATTCTGACCAGAACCAGGAGATCAGAGCACATCACAGCTGTCCTCAGGTCTCTACACTGACTCCCAGTTACATTCAGAATAGAGTTTACAGTATTATTACTGCTCTATAAATCAGTAAAGGAGCTCAATACATTACAGATATGCTGACTGAACACAAACCCAACAGATCACGCAGATCTTCAGGATCAGAGAAACTAGAAACTCCAAGAGTTCAGTCAGAGCAGGGGGAATCAGCTACTAACAGCGCCCCCTGCTGCTGGAATCAGCTTCCAGAAATGATCAGATGTGCTCCAACATTAGACACACTCACATCAGGACTGAACACACATCAGTTTAGCTATGCCTTTACTGAATGAGCACTGTGCTACAGCACACACACACACACACTGTTGTGTCTCTCCTCACTCGTTTCTAACCTGTTCAACACACTTCATCTGCTTTAATCACTGTGTTTCTGTGTTGTTTTCTGGTCTTATAGACTTGTCTCTCTTATTCCTGTTCCTGATGGTCAGCACTGCTGCTGCTCTGCTAGCTGTGGTCGTCCTGTGAAGATGACTGCAGGACCCTCCATGAGGGAAGGAGAAGCCTAGAGTCAGCTGAAGACCTGCAGAGAGCTCTGGCTCAGGAGAGGAGAGCTGCAGAACAGCACCATCAGAAGCTGAGCCCAGCTGTGAGCTATGCTGGAGGGCCGTCGGGGTTTGGGGCTGTTTGCTGCCGCAGGGTCTGGACGAATCGCTGTCGTCAATGGTAAAATGAGTTCCTGCGTTTACCAGGACGTTCAGCAGGAACTGTTAGAGCATCTGACCACCAGCTGCAGCTCAGCAGAGATGGGGGATCCAGCAGGAGAACGACCCAAAGCAGAGGAGAACATCAGCAACAGAACAGCTTCAACAGGAGAACACACACCTCCAGGAGTGGCCCAGCCACAGTCCTGACCTCAACCCCATTGCATTGCTTTCAAGGTAACTTTCCTCAGCACTACTCAGATACGCACACACACTCTCTCACACACACACACACACACACACACACACACACACACACTCTCTCTCTCTCTCACACACACACACACACACACACACACACACACACACGCTGTCAGTTACCTGCAGGGGTTTGTCGTACCAGCGGTTTCCTCCGTTTCTCTCTGGTCCTCCGCCGTGCAGGATCAGTGCTGCTCTGTCTGCGGCACAGGGTTCGAGTCCCGCCGGCTCGTCCAGACACACCACACACACACACCGCTCCATCAGCTCCAGAGAACGCCTGTTCTCCTCCTCTGATCAAACACACCAGAGCATGCAGACAGCCCTCAGTCTGTGAGTGTGTGTGTGTGTGTGTGTGTGTGTGTGTGTGTGTGTGTGTGTGTGTGTCCACATGTGTGTGTGTGCGCACCTGTAAGCAGCTGCTGTCGGGCAGTGGCCCAGTCTCTCCTGCAGGCAGCGGTCAGTAAGCCCAGCGCTGGCTGCTGCTGCTGCTGCGGTGTGTGTGTGTGAGTGTGTGTGTGAGTGTGTGTGTGCTCAGTGATCCACAGCAGCTGATGCTGGAGCTCCGACTGGCTCAGGGTCCTGCAGCCGACCGACAGGTTCAGCACGAAGAACTGCACACACACACACACACACACACACACACACACACACACACACACACACACACACACTGCTGAAGTCTGACAGCCGTGTTCAGCTCTTTGCTCAGTTGTTCTGTGTTGCGCTCAGTAATCTGATGGAGTCGGTTATTGATTTCTGGTGGTGTGTCGATCTGATCGGGTTATTGATTTCTGCTGCTATCCCTCACACACACACACACACCCACACCTGGTTCCTGCAGGCCACTATGGCATGTGGATCTGCAGGTGAGGGCTCTGCGCTGATCAGTGTGTCCTGCTGGAGTTCGGCCCGTCTGTAGCAGCTGAAGAGACGCTTATACTGATCCATGCAGAGCGGGACACCCGACCCAGCAGAGTCCAGCGGCAGACTGTCCCTGCAGCACACACACACACATGCATATAAACAGACACACACATATAGGGCTGGGTATCGAGTTCGATACTTTTTAAGCACCGCCCGAATCGTCTCGATACTACAGAGTATTGAAAAAATCATTTTCGTTCGGTACCAAATTTCGATACCCAAGGGTATAATCTTGTCAACGTCAGTGAGCACCACTTGGAGAAAACCTGCATCCTTAACGTGCCCTGATCAAATGCTGCTGATTGGCTGCGCTGCGGCGAGGCGGTCTTGAAAATCAGCAGTTTACAGCGGTTACGCCCACTCGCGCAGAGCTTGTCAAATTATCAAACAGACATACAAAATCAGGTAACTTTAGCACTTCCTGCTTGTGTACTGTTAAAGTTTAAGGCCCCGTTTACACTGCAGATAAATGTGACCCAATTCAGATTTTTTTGCTCATATGTGACACAGACCGGATCTGTTTGATGACCGTGCAGACAGAAAAAAAACGCATGTATTCGGATATTCAGCGATCGGTTTCAGGTCTCCTTCATATGTGGAAATAAATCAGATATAAATCAGATATGTGACAATGCGACTGTCATGTAAACAGGCAGATCGGATTTATTGAGGCATTCTGTTCTCATCATTAAACTTGTGACAATGTGGTGCTTCTCCGCGGTTTAATGATGTAGAAGGAAGAGCGTGTGGGGAGATTCCGACACGGTAAACAACAACAACAGAGGAAACATGGAGGAAAGTGGTCAGTCGCCACAATGTGCTCCCACCAGACCTGAGATCTCTCTCACACATTCCTCTGAATGATGGAGGATATCATACAGCATATAAACCATAAGGGCAAGCTGTGATGACAGCCCTTTCCCACCTCCTCCGCCTCAAAATCATTTTAAAGTTGGGCGAACTTCGTGTTTTTGTCGCTAATAATACACTCACTGCGGGCTCTGAGTGTATAAAGTCACTCACTTTATTCTCTCCAACAACACCAGTGCGCACACAGGCAAAGGCTACATCTTCATCTACACACACACACACACACACACACACACACACGCGCACACATCAGGGCCATACCATTACGTAAACTGCGTGGGGGTAAATCTGGACTGAACCATTCACTGCTTATATTACGCTTCACAGAGCTATAAACAAGACAGTTTCTTCCATCGTGGCTAGTGTGGCACATATGTGAAAACCCGCGTTTATGCATGCATCGTAAATTGAACGGCAAGTGTAAAGTCATGAATTGGATATGGGTCACAATTAAAAGAACGTGTAAACGGACAGACGAAAAAATCAGATATAGGCAGTATCATATGTATACGGAATTGGGCATCAAGACCTGACAGTGTAAACGGGGCTCAAGTTTGCGCAGGGTAAGTTTATTCATCCTTTTTTGACCTAACGTACGCTGTGTAACGTTATGTACTGTCTCGATGGCTTTAAATACCTGGCTAAGTTGATACTAAAATGCTTTAAGGTTAACAGTAAATGATGAAGTTTACCTCACATTAAACTCATCTTATATAAATGTCCTTATCCTTGGCTGCATTAACAGTTTAGCTTTCATGTTTTCTTCACATTAATGTTATAGTCTCTGCTCCTGCTGACCCTGGAATTAGGAGACCATCAAGTGATAATCCATTTACACTGGCAGAAACAGTACAAATGAACAAAGAAAGGAAAGATGAATGCCACAGGGCCGTTACACATTTTATTGTTAAAGGTTTGCTGCCTTTTTCTACTGTGGAGAAAGATTAGATTTACTGGATAGGCATTTTTCAATGCCTGGAAAGGAACCAAAAACATAGTTAAAATAAGTCCATGCGATATAAGTGGTTCAATCATAATTATATGAAGCTGCAAGAATACTTATGAGCGCAAAGTAAACAAAAATAACTTTATTCAATGATTTATTCATGGGAGGATCAGAAAGCTCTTGGATTAAATCCAAAATATCTTCATTTGTAGATAACTAATGACAGAATTTCAATATGGGGTGAACTAAACCTTTAAGCAGCAGTAAGCCTCATAAATACTTAAAACTGATTGACTTAAAACTGCTTGAACTTTATTAAAACGGTTTGCACTAATATATTGTGTTACCTACACTGTTCATTTTGTGCTTTTGTTCCTTTGTTTACTGGTCTTAGAGATACGCCTGCTGTGAAAAGGGTCACGAACATCCTGAAAAAATAAAACCAAAGTTTGTCTGAGATTATGTGTCATGTAATCTTGTTAAAATATATTTCTTAAAATAAAAGTATCGTTCGGAATCGGTATCAAATTCAGGGTATCGGTATCGAAAATTTTAGAACAATACCCAGCCCTACACACACACACACACACACACACACACACTCAGTGTTGCGCTGGCAGCAGTTGAACTCCTCTGCTTTACCTGTCCACTGCAGCCTTCAACCCAGAAACACCTAGAATGAGACGAGCCGCAAACCTGAAACACACACGCGCACACACACACACACACACACACACACACACTCCTTTAAAATCTGACCCTGCTGTAGTTGAGGACAGCAGAGCCATTGTATGTGTGTGTGTGTGTGTGTGTGTGTGTGTGTGTGTGTGTGTGTTTCCTCACTCCAGACGGTCTCCCGGCTCTCTGAAGGCCTGTATGGGCAGCACCAGCGCTGGACTGGAGTGTACGGGCAGGGGGAGTGTGTTCTTCAGGTACATGTCCTCCAGCCACAGCTGGTTCACCTGCACACACACACACACACACTCGCTGAGCCTCCAGAACAGTGAATATGAGGACGAGGACACACACATTACGTTAGTGAAGCTGTTATTGATCACATTAGCAGCTGAGATGATCAATATCCCCCGATCACCCATTAATGGTCTGTTCAGTGAGCTGATCACTACAGAGGGAGTGATGCTGAGGTATGAGTGTGTGAGTAGCTGAGTGTGTGGTTGTGTACCCAGTTGTGTGTGTGTGCTCGTCTCTCCAGCAGGCGTCTCTGCAGGGTTTCTCCTGCTCCTCCTGCTCTCCTGAACTCCTCCACTGCTGCTGATGTTCTGCTGAACTGAGCCTCCGACACCAGGTGCTGCACCGCCCGCAGGTACCACACCAGAGTCTGCTGGAGCCCCGGGACCGGCAGCGGAGGAGGAACCTGCAGGAGGAGGAGGACAAGAGGAGGAGGAGGAGGAGGAGAGGAGAGGAGGAGGAGGAGGAGGAGGAGGAGAAGGAGAAGGAGGAGGAGGAGAAGAGGAGGAGGAGAAGAGGAGGAGGAGAAGGAGAAGAGGAGGAGGAGAAGAGGAGGAGGAGGAGGAGAAGAAGAGGAGGAGAAGAGGAGGAGGAGAAGAGGAGGAGGAGGAGGAGAAGAAGAGGAGGAGGAGAAGAGGAGAAGAAGAGGAGGAGGAGAAGAGGAGGAGGAGGAGAGGAGGAGGAGAAGGAGAAGGAGAGGAGGAGGAGGAGAAGAGGAGGAGAAGAGGAGAAGAAGAGGAGGAGAGAAGAGGAGGAGGAGAAGGAG
>NW_026613871.1:0-24636 GCF_903798145.1 Danio aesculapii | reverse complement strand
TCTCTCTCTCTCTCTCTCTCTCTCTCTCTCTCTCTCTCTTCTTTCCTCTTTCTCTCTCTCTCACACACACACAAACACACACACACTTTTATCGATTTTTTTTAGCTGAATTTACATTACCTTTTTAAAATACCACTTTTTTATACATGTTTTTCCATATTCTAATGAATTATCGCTGTCATTTTTTAAAAAGGTTTTAAAAAGTGTGTTTCATTTTATATGTAGATTTATGGTGTCATCAACCCAAGCTGCAATCAACTTGAAGTACATTTTAGATCAAAATATTGCATGCAAGAGTGTTTTGTAGCTTTTCTTGCGGTGCTTGGAACAAATGCAGATCGTGGAAACACACAGAATGAACATTCCTGAAGCTTATCACATACTGTACTGTAAATCAGAAACAGAAGTCTATTCCACATTATTAGTAAAACACATAAAGTACCTACTAAGTACACTATTTTTATAATTATCATATTTATAATGAGCAATTATTTAAATTAGAGACCAAAGTGAAGGTTTCATTTCAAAATGAAGTCAATAAATAAACGAAGGAATGAATGAATGTATACATATAAATAAAACTCTCCTAGTGCATATAAAAGTGTGCATGTAAACTAATCAAATGCCATAAAATGTCGCCCAGATGCACAGCAGATGTGATTTAGGGTGGGTTTATTGTCCTATATTGAGCGGTACTGCTCTTCCTTCTCTCCAATCCATGGTGTCAATTAAAGCTCAAACAAACTCATTTGCTCTTGTGATAGACTCCAAATGAAGTGGCCAGTGTATCTAGGCAACCAAAGGGGTCAGAGTTCCCTGTCCTTATCATGAGCTGCTGACTGTAGCAGAGTGGAGGCACTCGTAATGCCTCTGTTTAAAGTGCGAAAGGGGGGTTGTGCATTTTCAGCATTCACCTTGGTGCCTACTTTTTTTTTTGCATAATTATACATAATTTATAGAAATCCTTTTTGTTTTCGTTTACAATTGGCCACTGATATACAGTTGGTCAGAATTATTAGCTCCCCTAAATTATTAGCCCCCCTGTTTATTTTTTTCCCCAATTTCTGTTTAAATGGAGAGACGATTTTTTAAAACATTTCTTAAAATAATATTTTTAATAACTCATTTCTAATAACTGATTTATTTTATCTTTGCCATGATGACAGTACATAATATTTTACTAGATATTTTTCAAGACAATTCTATACAGCTTAAAGTGACATTTAAAGGCTTAACTATGTTATTTAGGTTACCTAGGCAGGTTAGGGTAATTAGGCAAGTTATTGTATAATGATGGTTTGTTCTATAGACTATCGAAAAAATATATAGCTTAAAGGGGCTAATAATTTTGACCTTGAAATGGATTTAAAAAAATTAAAAACTGCTTTTATTCTAGCCGAAATTAAACAAATAAGACTTTTCTCAAAAGTAAAAATATTATCAGACATACTGTGGAAATGCCCTTGCTCTGTTTAACATCATTTGGGAAATATTTATAAAAGGAAAAAAAAATCCAAAGGGGGGGGGGGGGTGGGGGGTCGTGGGGGGTATTCTAATAATTCTGACTTTAACTGTATTTAAAAAAGAATGACTATTTTAAATATATTAAGATAATCTAACACATGACTCCCAATTTGTTTCGGGCACTGCGTTGTGCTTCGCATCGACCCGTGCTGATAAATCCGTCTCACGTTGCGCGAGATGTACATGAGCAGTTAGCAGTAGGCAAGCCTTCTGTTATTTCAGCACTATTGATTTGCACCCATTCAACAAATATTACATGATTCAAGGAGTGGGGATTATAATCATGTGAAGTGAAACTCTATTTCCATCTGAATGTGTGTTAGAGAAGAACATTATCTGGTCTTAAAGTCAATTGATAATACCCGTGGCAAAGAGGGGATTACAGATAGAGGATGCGTTTAAAAGTTTCAAATGCTGTCTGATCAGCTAAAGGAAGGGTAATTCCTTTCAGGTTGAAAGCGTTAATAGCATCACCGGTAACGGTATCCTCTGTGAAGTGAGGGCTGAAAAGACACTATGCTCGTCTGTCTGTGTTCACGCGCGCGTGTGTGTGTGTTGTTTAGAGAAGAGTGAGCACATAAAATAAAGTGCCCAGAGGTTGCTTCTGGCATTTTGTGGTCACCAGACACTTGTCATAACTCACAAAGAATAAAAAAGCAAGGTGTGTGTGTGTGTGAGTGCATGTGTATGTGTGTGTTTCAATGTTTCTGTGTGTGTGTGTGTGTGTGTCAGAGGGCTCCTGTCCCTGTTCAACTCATATTGCGCACCAATATTTGATCTTTTCTCATTAGAGTAAGGAAGGGACCATCAGGCCACTGAACACACTGCGTCCGTAGTGCCATGAATGCAGGCACATGCAGACACATACACACTCCCCCTCAACCTCATTTCATGCAGGACACTCCTGAGGTAGTTTGGGGAATAGAAAATTGCTTTCTAAGGAAGGCTCTGGCCAATTAAGGCTCTGACCGTATTGAATGTCAAGTGTTAATTTAGGTTGTCTCTCCTGTGACCCCCCCCCCCCCCCCCCCCACCCCTCCCCTTTTACTAGCAGTTGAGCTGGCAGGGGTCTTCAGATGAGCAAATACATGTGAAGTAAAAGTTGATTGCCTGAAGGACCTCGAGTATTATGTGTCATAGACAAGTGGCAAATGTGTTCTCCTTCCAGCGTTTCCCCTCCCCACCTCCTTGACACCCCCGAGGGACAGAGAGGCAGGATTAACTGTACGGCAGCGATAAGAATGGGCGGTTTACTTTGGGGAAAAGACGAGTGTAATCACCTCACGGGCAGTAGGGAGTGTTAAGGATGGACTCTCTCTCTCTTTCTCTATCTGGGATATAGTTTCGCTGACTTGTCCCTCAGTTTAGACAAATGACTTTAGGAGTGAAGGAATTCTGTGACACAAAGACTTGTGTTTTTCATTTATGCTGCTTTGTTTGATATGAGTGCATGTCTATATAGCATACACACACGGACACACACACACACGACATTTGTTCAATGTGGATATTTCAGATATTGGAGATATTTGGTCCTCTGAGCACAAGGAAAACCTGAACCACGCATGCTGGGTTTCCCATGTTCTTTAATGGGAACTTTTCACAGACATGATGTTTATACACTCTCAGAAAAAAACGGTACAATGTTGTACCAAAGAAGGTACAACACCCTTGTCTTAAGACAAAGAGACAAATTTGTACAACTGCAGTTTGTACCTTTTAAGGACATGATTTGTACCATGGGAAACCAAAATGTACCTTTGGTTTTCAAACCTGCAGATACAATATTGTACCTTCATCAAAAGTACAGATCTGATCCATGATCCACTGCATCAGGTACCACTACAGTGACAAAACACTTTGTACCTTAACAGTGTCAAATTTGTTTCTTCAAAACCTATTTAAAGGCCTTTTGCTATATCCAAAATGCGTCAATTTATTTTCAGTAAATATAAAACATCAAATACATATTTAAACAGTTTTCTTTTTTGTTTAAATACACCTTTTCCATGCCACTATAAGAAAGAATAAAAAATACTTTAACATAAATCAAAAGATCTATTTTTTTGCTAAACATTTCACAACACTTTTCACAAAAATGTTACAGAAATACATTCTTCCATGTACAATATAAATTGTATTTTCACACAATCTATTTGTAATCACTTAAAAGTTAATTTAATTTACTTAATTTTAAAATAGAAAAATTATGCAAAAGTATTGTAACGGGAGATGCACAATGTTTGATTAGTATTACAATAGTAAAATGTCTGCATGAAACTCTTTGTAAATGCAGGACTTTTGCCAGCTCACGTGTGTAGTGGAAAGCAAACGCCAAAAGTTGCAGATATCAATAATGAAAATGTATTTATCAGACAATGCTTGGCAAATGTTTATTAAAAACGCCTTAAAGCTTTAGTTTACAATACCTATAGTTTTGTTTTACCAGTTGTTTTGTATTAAAGAACTTAATAATTAATGTGAGTTTCTTAAAACATATGCTTTTAAATCATGATACATATTTTAAAATGGAATGTAATCACTTTACCTTTCTAGTAATATTTATTTTCATAGATATTATAATAAAGAAGGAGTTGTCCAACTCTATGTACCTTTTTTATGAGAACAATTGTGTACCCTCTCTTCAATTGTGCCAAAAAAGGTACAGAACAGTATCATAAGCGGTCTTTTCTGTACCATATAAGGTACAACTTTTACAAAGGTACAAAACTGTTCCTTAAGAAACATTATTTGTACCACTGTGTACCTTTTTTTCTGAGAGTGTACTTAAACAGTGTATATTCGAACATAGTTTCATTTATACAAACAAAACTAGGTTTTGTGACTTTAATTAAGTTGAAATATGTGTTTAGGTCAACAATTCTATACAGACTTTATATATTAAAATGAAAGTATTTTGAAAATTAAAACTCTAGAAGAGACACTGGTGCAAAATCACTTCTTATTAAATATATAAATCATTGGTCCATTACTCTTGTCTATTTCTGATAGGATGATGTACTTGTGAATGAATGCATTTTAAAGTCCTTTGTATATTTATACAAGACAGGCACTTGGTCGTAATGGTTTTATTATCCTCTTTGTGAAGCAGCGATCTGTTTTATTTAAAGGTGCAGTTCATGGTATTTCTCTGGCTGTGTACAATAAATGTTAATGCATTTTTAAGATTCAGTGCACAGCTAATTTTCACAACCCAACGTGTCCTAGACCTGGAAAAGGCCTCTGGCTACATTTGTTACTAGAAGGAACCAGCATGAGCTACGTTCTCTGATCACACAGACAAGAGTGAACATGTTCTTCTTTTGAAATTGAATACATAAATGTATTGATAAAGGTCTCAGGTGTGTTATTGGTGCCTGCAGCTGCTGATGAGATTGGGGCACACACGTACAAGGGGACAGTCTAACATTCACATTACCACAAGAAAGAAGAAAAAAAGTTCATTCTACTTTTACATTTTCAAAATAAAACGTGTGCATTAGAGTGTAAAGCCATATTTACCACATGAACAATACAAACAATTCAATTCGTATAAATCATTCATATAAATATATCAACATCTGTAGATGTAAATAGATATATTTTCAGAAGTGTGACTGCAGGAATAAGGGACAAAAAATGCATGACTAGGTGTTCTTTTTACTCGCTTCTTTTGTGCCCAATTGTAGCCAAAAGAGCTGTAGTCTAGAAAGAAGCAGAAAAAAATAAGACTAGCTTCTCCTTTCTCCTGTCTCTCTGTCAGGATTTCCTAACGTGGTCTGACATTCGGGGGAAAGGGCAAATTCATTATGTCATTATTTATTCACTCTCCTGTGTTGAAAAACTAGAGGATATATATATATATATATATATATATCCTCTTGTTTTTTATATGTAGTTGAAGTTAGAATTATTAGCCCCCTTTAAATTTTTTTTCTTTTTTAAAAGATTTCCCAATTGGTTTAACAGAGCAAGGAAATTTTCACAGTGAGTCTGATAATATTTTTTCTTCTGGAGGAAGTCTGATTTGTTTTATTTCAACTAGAATAAAAGCAGTTTTTAAAAATCATTTTAAGGTCAAAGTTATCAGCCCCTTTAAGCTATATATTTTTTCGATGGTCTACAGAACAAACCGTCATTATACAATAACTTGCCTAATTACCCTAACCTGCCTAGTTAACCTAATTAATCCAGTTAAGCCTTTAAATGTCACTTTAAGCTGTATAGAAGTGTCTTGAAAAATATCTAGTAAAATATTATCAATTATATTGTCAATATTAAATCAGTTATTAGAAATGAGTTATTAAAACTATTATGTTTAGAAATGGGTTGAAAAAGTCTGGTCTCCGTTATACAGAAATTGGGGAAAAGATTAAACAGGGGGAGGGGGGAGGGGGGTTGCTGTTTAGTCCTTAAATTAAGAATATTTCAGGACAGATTAATTCCTGGATAGAAGACTAGATTTATCACACTTTTATGATGTATTTTCTTTCCTTATCCCATGGTTGGGGAAAGAGCTTCATTCTGTATTCTTTTATTCTGTATTTCTTTCTATTCCATAGAAAATGTCAGCACATAGGTTTGAAATGACATGAGGTGAAGTAAATAATGACAGAATTAGCACTCGCTAAAACACTATAACTCTTACATGATAGAAAGATTTGTGCATGCACATCCAAACATGCACACGGAGAGGCTTTCTGAACGTGATGTGTTGGGAAAGTACTTGTCAAGTGGCATTGATTTGTTAAAGTGCTGAATTAGCACAGTACGCCAGCTGCCACCGCCCGCTCACTGTTGTGCTGCCGTGGGCTCATTTTCTCCTTAACAACTCTTTCCCATTTCCCCTCAGCCCCTCTTTTGCTCTCTCTCTCTTTCTCTCTCTTCGTTGGGCCACACACACTTTCTCTTCAACTCTTGTTAATTCTCTCTTCCACACACATATTGCAGACACACCTCAGCTGTGACCCATAGCAGATCCAGCTTCTCCCTGTCTTAAGGACACACAACCACACCCACACAAACGCTTATGCAATCTCTTGGGAAAAAAACAAACAAACAAACAAACAAAACACTTTTGACTGTAGCAGATCACTGTGTTGAGTCCATCAAATGTAGATTGAGTTCTTCCCTTTAAACTCCCCTTACAGTAATGGGATGAAACTGGGGGAATAATTAAGACTAACTCAGCGTAACCTCGGCCAGTATCTGTAATGCCAGGATCTAGTGAAATCTGTGTTTCCCAGCTGTGTCTGACATTGACTGCAAGCTATAGTTGGTCAGAATAGGATTTTGGCTGCTCTGAGAGTCCACATTTTTATTAGGTAGCCAAAGTGTTCCATAAGCAGTTCCCAAAGTTCCCTTGGAGAGAGTGGCTGAGTCATATCCAGACTGTGTCAGGCCACACACAGTGGCAATAGATTTACCATGAGCCAGTTCAGCTCAGTTCACAACTGCGTTCAGATATTATTAGCGTATACATAGACCACATGTTAGATTTTTGCTGATGAGTTACTCTGAAAGTTTTAGAATATCGTAAAAAGATCAATTGTTAACTTTAATTTAAAATATTTTTCATTTAAAATATTGACATATACAAATAGGGTTGATTTATCAATATTAAATAACATTTAGGATTTCTATATAACCAAACAGTTGCCATTTTAGGTAAAACAACAACAACAACATCAATAACAACAACAAAAATTGTGCTGGTCTTTGCGCTTTGACTTATTGATATGTTTCTGAATGTTTTGAAGTCTCTGAACCATAGTCACACCTTTTCCAAGAGGTGCAGATGTTCTGGTGACCCACCATTCACTGCAGATAAAGTGACTCTGAGTGTCGGAGACAGTTTGTTTTTGGATGAGGATCTAGCCTAAATACCCTCCATCTGCTGACCAGTTTGTGACCTCTGCACACAGAAACTTATATATACTGCAGTACATGTGTGCACAGAAACTAATCCTAGATGATATCAGTTTTTCTGTCTGCTTCCTCTTTGTTTCACAGTTTCTTTTTCTCTTTGCATCTCTTTCTTCAGTGGGAGAGTGATCACCACCCCCCCCAAAACCCGCAGCATTTCCCTAGTGTGTTGTGTGATTAGATGCTGAAAGGTTGATGCCCGCTTGCTCTGTCCACAGCTCCCATAAAACACTCAATAAAGCACCAATCTAGAGCCTGATAGCACTAATAGAGAAACACCATTCAGGGAAGAAGTACTTTTCAAAGGCAGTCAGAAAAATGATCAACTTCCTAAAATAAAATCCCAACTCTGGGGATATCTGACTTTAAATAATAATAATAATAATAATAATAATAATAATAATAATAATAATAATAATAATTATTATTATTATTATTATTATTATTATTATTATTATTATTATTATTATTATCATCATTATTATTATTATTATTATTATTTTATTAATGTTATTATTTTTATTATTGAGGTCAGCCAAAGGATTAGACTAGGACAGTGTAAGTGAGCACATAAGCGAGCATCTTACTGTTAATGTTTTGTGTGAGTGTGTGTTTTATGTGTGACAGTAGGTGGAGACAGTCACCGGAGGAAGTTAGAAATGGCCCCTGTGCAAGCTCAGCATGTATGGGGCTTTGTGTGTCTCTTTCTCTGTTTCGCTGTTTTTTTTCTCTCTGTGCTTTTCCCGTCAAAGGCAGCCAAGCAGAGCCAGAAAAGCAGTTCCTTGGCAGGGCCTAATGGCAGTATGATGTAGTCTGTTGTGACTAGTGCATTCCTTTCAGGTTAAACCAGGGAAATTGCATTGTGTTCAGATTCCAAGTTGCATGAATGTTTTATTGCCACAAGAGTGTCAAAGGTCCTTGTCTGGGCCTCAGGAGAGAGGCAGAGGAAGCCTTTGACTGGGCGCTTCAAATGGGGGAGAGAGAGACATGAAAACACTTGGTTGAACAAATGGTAGTTGAACAAAAAGTGGGAGGTGATGCTAATAGATTGTGGCAGTCACTAAGAGGGATTTCACTCTCTTTAAACTGTGACTTTTAAGAAAAAACACATACCCTGCGACAGTACAAGCTGAAGAAAATTTGCCAAGACGTGTAGAGAGGATGAGAGAAAAAGAGGAATTGCCTGTCCTCTCTGTCCCTCCCTCTCCAAGAGTCAGTGTGTGTGTGTATTTACTATGCGTGAGAGTGTTCAAGTGTGTTTGAGGCAGTGAGTAGGTGTTTGCTTTTGGCAAGGAGAGCTGAAGTCTTTTGAAATGTAGGAGGAGGGAGGGGGTGGTGGTGGTGGGAAGGGAACGGACCTGTTATCTGCACAGCACTGACAGGACGGCCATCGTTCCCAATGGTACCTCATGTTACCACTTGCACTCCCTAATTCCTGCTGTTGTAACCTAACCTGAAAGGACCAAGGAAGGCAAAGGGGTGAGGACCAAAAGAAAACAGGCCCAGATGAGGGAGTTCAAAGAGTGCTCTGACATTACTCTACCCAGTGTGTCATTAGTTGGAAGAACATCCAGTCTCATGTTATCCGTCATAAACAACCAAAGAAATCCATATACTAATAACATAACATAACTAATATACTTGTTTACAAATGAAGTTAAATGTAATAAAATTAAATGACAGCTTGAACAAATGAAGAAAGGGATGTGTAGAAAGGCAGGAAGATGAAGATGAAACCAGAGTGGACATTTCAGCAGGACAATGATCCAAAACACAGTCAAAACTCTCAGAGTTCAGAGAAAGAAAATCAAGCTGTTAAATAGCCCAACCAAAATTCAAACCTGACTTGATTTTAATAGAAAATACAAAATAAAGCTCATATTTGATAGACGAGACCCACCATCAAGATTTTAACACTCTGTTCAATCAAAAAAAAATCATACTTGAGCAATACATGAGACTTCATTCTCCAAATGAGAGGGGTCTTTAAGCTGCCATCCCCAAAAAAGCATTTTAAATAAAGTGTTAAATACATTTCATTAGTTCAGTACTTTCTCCTTTTTTTGTTTTATTTTTATGTTTGTATTTTTATGTTTGTATTGTTCTGGTTTAATTCCATGTCAACAGCTTCTTTAGAAATATAAATATTCCTGCTGTAAATAAAATAAAAATACAAAACCACAAAAATTCAACTACATTGTGTAATTCTCTTTATTTTATCTTGATTACTCCTGTTCATTAAATTTGATTTCATATTTCTCTCCAACTTATTAATTTGTGTATATATATATATATATATATATATATATATATATATATATATATATATATATAGAGAGAGAGAGAGAGAGAGAGAGAGAGAGAGAGAGAGAGAGAGAGAGAGAGAGAGAGAGAGAGAGAGAGAGAGAGAGAGAGAATGGTGTTTGGTAAGGGAGTTTTTATGGTTGATATCAGCGATCTGTTGGTCTGCTAATATTCAGTCAGCAATTTGAATTTCATACCAGTGAATTTCACAAAATAGTATAATATTTCTTCACTGCATTGGATAAGATTTTCAGCACATAAATGCATTTTAGTCTGGATGAGGTCTGAACTTTGACTGGACTATTGTAACACGTTGCTTTTTTCAGCTTCAGTTTTGTTGTAGATTTGGTTGTGTGTTTGGGATCAATGTCTCATGGCATGACTTAAATCTGGCTAAGCTTTAGCTGTCAGATGGGCATTGCGTTAACATGCACCTGAAGGCTCCAGTCTTCTGCTGATGATCAGTTTAGGCAGTAATGAGGATAAAAATAGCTACTCATAAATGAAAATCTTGTATGTGTTAACTCATTTTTTAATGTTTTTTTTTATTTGTAGATTAATAATTTTATTTAGATTAATAGATAGAAAAAAATTATGTATGCTACATGAATAGTTCATTATTAAACATCAATCACAGACGTGCTCTACAATATCTGTTTCTTTGCTGCTTCTTCTTTTCCACCAGTCCTTAGAATAAAAAAAGCAGGAGCTTTAAACTTGATTGGCAGTTTGGTCTAGATTTATTAAACAGCCTCATTGAGTTAAACGAGTGATTGAGCTTTTATTTGAGCTTGTAGGAAGAGGATGAGGGCTGTAGACTTTTCCGCTATGTTTGTTCCCTGGTGCCTATAATACAGAAAGACTGTGTGGACAGCAGAGGAAACAGACTGCATATCACCACACACTATTTTTTACTGAAGCCATAAATATGGCAGAGGTCAAAAAGGGTCATGAACTGAGCACTTGATTTCCCATAAACAGTAAAAGACTTGAGCCTATTCACAAACCCTGTCAAAGGCATGAAAAAGCACTGAGGAAAGGGCAGTCTGTGTCAGTGCATTATGGCAAGTGCGAAGATGATTGAAAGGCGTTTATTAAGTTAGTTAGAGTGACCAAGCTGGGGTGTTTTTATATTTGTGAAATTTTGATTTATGCCGCTGGTGTTGGTTTGCTTTGAGCAAATGAATACCGCTTTTGTCTGTTAATAGGTTGAGTTGGATTATCATGTAGCTCAACTCTCAATGTACTCACACACACATGCTGGCAAAATCTTGTCTGTGCCCAAATGCCCATATGGTTAATCCAGCTCTGCCTACACATTGACCCGTATCAACATCATTCTCTCTGTGTTTGCAGTATGCATTTCCTCATGCTGCTGCACGTAGCAGTGCATGGCTAATTCAATTAATTCACATGTCTTTAATGACTTATTGCCATCTATTTTTAATGGGTGGTACATATCAAAGAGCATTAAGTATATCACATCTCAGCAGAGTGGCGAAGAGAGCATTTGGGCTCATTGCGGGTTTCATGGCATGAGCTGAGTGTTAACACATGTCCACAGCAATATCGTTATTATAATTATGTTACACGATTGTACTCTCTGACTGACTCTGCATTGGTAATTGTGCTTATTGAGCTATTAATATTAAATGGGGTTTTGTGTCTAGCCTAGAAAATGACTGAAAGCGAGATAAAGAAAGTGGCAAAAATTGATCGACTGTGCTTGTTTGTTTTCTTTTCTGTGATGATCACAGTGAAGTGTTAGGCTAATGGGTTAGTAGGAAGAGGCCCATCGGGTTACGATGAAACATCTTGTCTCCTTAGGCCTGCTTGGTTTAGCATTATTCTCCTCACTGGGCTCTCCAAGACCTAAGAAACATTTGTATTGCATTTGAAATGCTACTCATGTTAAATGTGTTTTTTTTTAGATTCTGTTAAAATAGACTCTGACTCTGATAAAATGAGATATAAATATTTGAGAGGTTGGCTCGCCAGTGATCTTTAACACGTTCCGTCTGCACATGAATAGCACAATGGCTACTAGCAAAAGCAATTAAAAAACAAGAATAGTATTCAATTTCAGTTAATTGTCATCTGTACCTCTTTCATTGATTGAAGATCAAGATTTTAGTTATGTTAATGACAAGATTAATGACCAGATTCACTTTATTTTGATGTTTGCTATTGCAAATTTTGTTGACTGAAAATTGCATTGCAACTACATGCCAATTGCTTCTCATTTAAGTATTAGCAGACTGTCTGCTTAATATCTGCTGAAATTGCTCTTTCAACAGACATTTAAATGACTATAAGAAACTTTGCAAGTACATGTCAACTTACACTAACCCTAACCCCAAGCTAACAGTTTACTAATAATTTATTGAGAACTAGTTGGCATGTAGATGCAATGTAACTTAAATTCAACAACAGGCATTAAAGGGACCATAAAAATAAAGTGACAACAAATTGACTTACAAACTGCAACAGAAGTCAAATTTACCATTGTGTACGAATTAAATTTGTTCATCTAATTTTTTATTACCAATGTATTATTGTTGACATTCACGTTTATGTCATATACAGTCAGAACTATTAGCTCCCCTTTGAATTTTTTTTCTTTATTAAATATTTCCCAAATTTTGTTTTACAGAGCCAGAAAATTTTCACAGTATGTCTGATAATATTTTTTCTTCTGGAGAACGTCTTATTCATTTTATTTCGGCTAGAATAAAAGCAGTTTTTAATTTTAACAAAGAACAAACCATTGTTATACAATAACTTGCCTAATTACCCTAAATCTAATAAATCTAAACCTAGTAAATCTAATTAACCTAGTTAAGCATTTAAATGTCACTTTAAGCTATATAGAAGTGTCTTGAAAAATATCTAGTACAATATTATGTACTTTTATCATGTTTAGAAATGTGTTAAAAAATCTTCTCTCCATTAAACAGAAATTTTGGGGAAAAAAATGGGGGGAAAAAAAGGGGGGCTAATAATTCAGGGGGGCTACTAATTCTGAATTCAACTGTATGACCAATTACTTGAAACAATCAGAATCATACAAAACAATAAATGTAAATAGTCTGCAACATCAAATTTCTAAATAAAAACAGAAAAATAATTGTTTTTGCGCATGAAATTGTAAACAGAATACAGTTGTGTGTGTGGAAAAAGGAAATTTATTGCAAAAGCAGTGATATTTTATACATTTGTGCATTTTAGACATTGAACTTTGATTTCATTTGTTTATTTTTGACCTTGTTATACAGATGTATGGTTAGTCTCCATGGGACAAGCATGCAAACCTGATTAAAAAAAAAAAAAAACATTTTTGCTGCATATACATTTGACTTGCAGGACGGAGCTCGTCTCCTCCCCTTCAATGTCAGACTCTTTGGGGTTCCACACTGAAGACCATTTCTATAAAATATTAAAGACCGGGTTTCCTGTAATTATAGGAGTGGGTGCATCTGTTCAGACTCTGCAGTGCTGTAATTAGCCCTGATCAGAGTTGTTTTGTGATGACAGCACAGTGCAAACACACTGGCACCACGCAGCAAGGGGCAACAGGCCATGGAACTACACACATGCACGCACCAATACACACACCCTTAAGAGAAGAACGGGGGCTTCTCTTTGTCTTTCCCGGTTGTAGAATTATCTTCATTGCCATCCATTTATTGATCTGTCTCTTACTCATATGTAATTCTCTCCATCTGTCTTCTCCTCTCATCTAATCTGCGCCAGCTCTTAATGGCTACTATTCCCGCCATGAACAAGATAGTAATGTGCCCCGGTAGCTGTTATGATGTGAAATGACCCTATTGATTGCTTACCCTGCTGACAAAGAAGGTGGCAGATACCACTTATTACTGTTAATGAGGTGCAGAATGCCTTAAGTGAGTCCTCAGTCTGAACACTGACAAAAGCACTGCAGCAGCTCATTAGTGATGGGGACAGTAATCAGCTCTGCATGGGAAAGAGAAGGTGTTGCAGATGGTACACAATGACTCTGAGGTGAGTTGCTTTGTTTTTTCTTCTTGTGGCTGCTCGAAAGGTCACACCCACAAGAGTTTTTACAAAGTCAAAGATTTCTTTTGACTTCTACTGATCAAGATACGTTTTCAGGAAAAAGTATTTCAACAAACGTGCCTCTGTCAGAAAAAAGGTGCTTTTAGGGTTACACCAGCTTGTAACTTTTTAACTCGCACTTTTAATGCTTGCCTTTCGTGAATAATAACCCTGCTCTCTTTGATTCGATTTTTTTCACCTCACTCATTTTGATACTGTTAGCTTAAAATTCTAACTTTTTGACAGCAAACAATGCATGTGCAGGAGAGCAGCGTCAAACAATTTGGGCATGTCTGATTACTCACTGTCTAGAATGGTTACAATTCTTTTTGGAAGCCTTTATCATCAGCTGGGAATATATTTGTACCAAATGTACATGCAAAGGTATATACACTGTAAAAAATGATATATGATCAATTAGTCATGACAATATATGTTTTTAGTTCATTGTAACATGTTAAACTAAGTTAATCACATTCTAACTTAATTTTATAAGTTACACAAGCTGTTTTAAGTCAGTTTAACATAATATAAGTTCAATGGACGTGCTCAACGCCCATCGATGGATTACTCTTCAGTGTTTGGACTCTCAGCATTGAATATTAAACCTCACTGAACTTAACTGAACTGAACTTAAACTCTAAAATCTGACCTGACACTCTTTCAATTCACTATAATCCTCTATGTGAAGCTGCTTTGACACAATCTATATTGTAAAAGTGCTATACAAATAAAGATGAATTGAATTGAATTGAATAAGGTTATATTGATTCAGCTTAAAAATTTAGGGAAACCAGTATTTTTTTACAGTGTATTAGTACTATTAGTATAGTGACATGCTGTTGCAAAGGTTTTGCCCATATCTTTCTGACAGTGTGCTTGCTTTTTTACAGGAAAAGAACAGAACAGAATTTTGCAGAGGTGCTCATTTTCTCTTTCTTTCTCTCCCTTGTCTTTTCTGTACATTTTTTGTCTGTAAGAGCTGGAAAAATGTGACACTTGAGTTTTAGGGTTGTTGGTGAACCCAAACGGAGAATACTGTTACACAGAACAGTCCCTTTCCACACCGCAACGACAGTGCTTTACTGCCAAATGACTTACTCAACCATTAATGGAATGCGGAATGTCATTGTTCATATTTCAATTAATCATGTCCAGTCTAGCATGTTATTTTTTTCTGGTTTGAAAGGGCCTTTATTGTTATGGAAGCATTTCACTTCAAAGTTCATAGTGTCCTTTGCAATTAAAGAAAACTTTCACATATGCCATTTATGTCAGATGGTAACACAAGCCAGCACAAACCACTTGTACAGTAAATACTAAATCGTGTCCTTGTCGTTCTCACCACAAACATGTTGATCAATATAATCCTCTTGCAATAACATAATGGTTTAATATATTGCTTGTTTATCTGTTTTGCAAATGAATAAATCTATGGCTTATTGACTGCTGTAAAGTTCCTGATATATTTTAGCCCGGGAAGGGTTAGAGAGAGAAGATAGAGCCTGTGGGAACAGTCAATACTTTCATATGTTAGGTGGTGAAATGAATGAACCAATCATCTATATAAGAAAGCTTTTTTTTAAGGGTTCTCACAATTGCTTAGTATTAATATTATAGATCACAAATCGAATTTATTTTAGCACTATATACACTTTATAAATCATATGAATACTGTCATCATATGAATCATATATACTGTATATTTTGCTTATACTATTGCACTGTTGGATGCAATCTATACCAACTAATTGTACAATAAAAGGAAAGAACAGAAAGTTCAATTTAAAGGATTTCTTTTACGTTTATGCAAATTAAATCTTCATTATTAACCTGGTGCTGCACTTCTCTGAAGAGTTTTGTTAGGAAAATGAATGGAAGTAGAAGAAAAAATCAATAGCACTGATAATAGCAAAATTAAATTAGCCATTTTCGGCACATCAGATAAAAAGCTATATTCACACTCATTGGTTTAATATTATGCTAGTATAGATCCTAAGGTACTGACATTATACTAGTACTGATTGTTATGTTTTTGGCTTAACAAGCTAAGGTCAATATGATATTCCAAACTGAGACAAATTACATACCTACATTGTATTTACATTAATTTAAATTTTATGTTAAAATACTTTTTTTTAATCCAACATTTTGAGAGATTTACATTTTGCCCTTTGATTCCTCGTTTGAAATGTGACATTGCACAATATGAGCAGATGCTATAATAAACCAATTTCCATGTCAAATTATATTTTTAAGTAATATTAATCTGAAGCCTGACAACACAAATTACCTCTTTGTTACAAGAATAACTGACTCTTCAGCTAAAGTAAGAGATTCAAGTCAATATGTGTGTGTGTGTGTTTGTGCGTGTGTGTATGTGTGTGTGTGAGAGAGAAAGGACTCTGCAGTCCCTGAACATCTGGCAGGGTGTCATAGGGATGTTCAGTGGCTGTCATTGATTGTGATAAAATAATTTCAGAGCGTCATGGTTGAATAATCCTGTTAAGTGACAAAAGCATATTGCATTTGTTTAAGATATGTGTATGTTGTAATAAACATGATAATAAAAGCAATGATAATCACCATAATAATAATAAACGTTGATGCTTAAACTAGCTCAAAATTAGACACACATTTGCTTTTTTACGTCTTGGGGTGTTGTAGATTTAGATATCATGCAACAGTCTCTTTCACATTAATACTGTCTGATTATTCTTTTTGCTGCAGTTCAGTACATGCAATGCATTAGGAAATTAGTTAACACAATTCTGTCTGTTGTTATTGACTTTTGCTTGTACTTGTACAATGGATGTGAAATAGGATTATGCAAAGATATTATTATTATTATTGTTATTATTATTATTATTATTATTATTATTATTATTATTATTATTATTATAAAATAAATAAAATGCAAAAATGTAAATTACATATACACATATACAAGTTTTTTTTTCAATTTGTATCCATTGCATTACACACACACACACACACACACACACACACACACACACACACACACACACACACACACACACACACACACACACACACACTGTAAGATAAAACATAAAAGCCAATATAATTCCAGTCTATTGGATCCCATTTTCATATTTTATATCAATGCTTCTAGTGGCACATACTGTGTGGCCTATACAGAACAGGAAATAAGGAGGTGTTTCTCTTAAAAGGGCAAAAATGCAAGAAAGGCCACCTCTGAGTGCTGAGTGTGTGTTTAGGTATGTGTATGTGTGTGTTTTAGTGAGAGAGTGTGTGTTGTGGAGGAAAGGGGTGGGGGGTAAAAGTCCCTTTGAGCTGAAGATTATTGGTACGCCACAATTTACAAGAGATATGCCGTCATTAGAGCTATAGTTGGTGAAGGACCAAACCACTGGGTAAATCTGCCATGAAATACTAAACTGAGGCAATAAAACCTGAGCATTTGCAAGAAAATGGAAACAGATGAGGGGCCGTAAAGGATACTTGATGAATGTATATGTGTGTATGTGTATGAGAAAAAGAGAATGGAATGTGAACTGTTAGAAAAAAAGAAAATGCATTTGAATTTACTTGTGTGAGTGTCAAAGCTTCTGTGTGTGTGTACGAGAGAGTGTGTAAACACTGTGGTACAACAGTCTTCATGAGTGCCACAAAGCCACATGGAAATGCTTGCCAAAAACAGCTAAATCCTTGGCAGGGAGACACTAGTAAAGGGAGGGCATGGGATCATGGAGGACACCCACTAGACAGCTCGACCACCAGCACCTCTCATACAACACATTTAATAATGCAAAACAATAGCCTTATTAATTTATACATCGACTAACTCTTCAGGTTACGTTTACACTAATAGAGTAAAAACAAATCAAGTAAGAGCATTATTCTGTCTGTTCTGAGACATACAGTAGTGCAGAGTGTAGAACAGTGCGCAAGTGTGTTTTCGTTTTTTTGAGGTTCTGGTGTCTTGTTTCTGCTCCTCTGAAATGGACAAGTGTGTGTGTCTGTGTGTGTGTGTGTGTGTGTGTGTGTGTGTGTGTGTGTGTGTGTGTGTGTGTGTGTGTGTGGTGTGTGTGTCTGTGTGTGTGTGTGTGTGTGTGTGTGTGTTTATTCAGTGAGACTACTTATTTCCAGTTGGTGGTTCTAGTGTAACATGTCATTTAATCATTTCTGAGTGGGTTTAGTTCTTGCATGGTGTCCTCAGTTTTGAGCACACTCACACTACAATTTTTGCCATAGAGTGTAAATGTAACAATACTAATGCAATGTCATATTTACACCTGAAACTAATCTACATTAACACAGGGGAAAAAGGGCAAACTCTCCAAATGCCATATTTACTGATGAAATAAAAGTACACCAGACTGCAGCAAAATTAAGAAAACGGGTAACACTTTAGTATATGGCCAGTTTTCAGCCTATACTTACTTATTAATTATTATTTTATGATGTGTCATGCACTGAAACACAAAAGGCGTGTGATCTATTCCTTTTCTCCTTTTTCAGGGACGTGTTTTAAACACCCAATCACTATATTAAACACGTCTCTCCCATAAGCATTATAGCAACATTATAGCAACAAAAGTGCATTACTAGGCCTGAACTGGATCAGATAGGTTGGTGTGTCACGACCGCAATGAATTTGATAAACCCATGAAGCATTTATGGCCATTCTTTTTCTCAAAGCAACTTCTTTACTCAAAAATAATATAAATGTATTTTAAAAGTGTGTCAAAATAGACCAAACGTATGTGGCCCACATATACATTTTTAACATCTGGGCCAAATACTACATTTGCTATTTGGCCCAAGTCTTGTGTGCCACCTTAAAGATGGTCCCACCTCTGCAAAACCTGGGCCATGTTTGGCCCACATGCTGTATGCCAGTGATGAACGAATGCCTGCTGTGCCAGTTTATGCCAAATATGGGCCAGAATTCTTTTCTTTTCAGCTTAGTCCCTTTATTAATCTGGGGTTGCCACAGCGGAATGAACCGCCAACTTATCCAGCATATGTTTTAAGCAGCAGATGCCGTTCCAGCTGCAACCCATCACTGGGAAACATCCACACTCATTCACACACGAACACTATGGACAGTTTAGCTTACCCAATTCACCTATACCACATGTTTTTGGACCCACACAACACGGGGAGAACATGCATCTCCACACAGAAATGTCAACTGACCCAGCCGGGGCTCGAACCAGCGACCCTTTTGCTGTGAGGCGATTGTGCTACCCACTGCACCACCGTGCTGCCCTGCATAAAACATATGCTCGATAAGTTGGCGGTTCATTCCACTGTGGTAACCCCAGATTAATAAAGCGACTAAGTCGAAAAGAAAATGAATGAATGAATGATGTCAGCGGTGAATTGCAAATCCAAATCCAATTAAGCCTGTGCTTCACCATTGACAGAGGCTTTGGGAAACTTCTGAAGGCTTCTGTCTTCATTATTGAGACCGTACCTGAGGAAATGTTCTGCTGCTTAGTATAGCAAAGAGTGACATTAGTTAATAGACAGGCAGTTTAAGGGTTAACCTCACAGAGTGATTTTTAATGCCCCTGTTGGATTTAAGAGACTAGGCTAGAAATGCCCGGGTTACGGTCTCATTGTGTCCTATGCTGACTTAAGTGAATTTGAATTTTTTAATGAATGGTTCAATATCCAATTCATTAAAGTGGCTGTTTTATTTGATGCATTTTCTGTAGGCAACTGGAGAGAAATGAATTGCAAGCTTAATGTTTATTGGAAGGGATGAGAGTCTGACCCTTTCTTGATAGGATCATAGTCACAGAAGCACTACTCAGCTTGTCCCTAAGCAACAGACATTTTGGTCGATTCTTGGCTTAGTCGTTTGCAGTGGAAAGAAAGTGATAGAAAAAAAGAGCGCCATTGCTGTATTTCATCTTTAGGGGAGAGTGACAAGTTGGTCTGACTGTTGCTTTGCAGTAGCATTTCTTGTCTTTTTCTCTCTTTTTGGATTTCCAGGTCTCCTGTCTTGTCCTTTGCCAAAAGCACATAAAGAAACATGATGGGACTTTAGCTTATTATTATTATTATTATTATTATTATTGTTGTTGTTGTTGTTGTTGTTGTTGTTGTTGTTATCCGTTCACATTTAAGATTAATATACCAGATCTTAGCTCACTACTCATGCAATTATATACAGTTGAAGTCAGAATTATTAACCCCCCTTTGAATTATTTTTCTTTTTCAAATATTTCCCAAATAATGTTTAACAGAGCAAGGAAATTTTCACAGTATGTTTGATAATAGTTTATTCTTCTGGAGAAAGCCTTATTTGTTTTATTTCGGCTAGAATAAAAGCAGTTTTAAATTTTTTTATGAATCATTTTAAGGTCAAAATTATTAGCCCCTTTAAGCAAAATTTTTTCGACAGTCTACAGAACAAACCATCATTATACAATAACTTGCCTAATTAAATTGCCTTTAAATGTCACTTTAAGCTGTATAGAAGTGTCTTAAATAATATCTAGTAAAATATTATTTACTGTCATCATGGAAAAGACAAAATAAATCAGTTATTAGAAATGAGTTATTAAAACTATTATGTTTAGAAATGTGTTAAAAAAAATCTTCTCTCCGTTAAACAGAAATTGGGGGAAAAAATAATTCAGGGGGGCTAATAATTCTGACTTCAACTGTACATACGTGCACGATAGCTATATTTATAAGCAGTGATCTGAATCAGTTCAATTTGTAGTTTTCATATTTCAACAAAATTAAAAAGGATACATAAAAATAAAATCTAATCCAAACTATTAGACTAAGCTGACATTCTAACCCTTAAAATGAACAGTAATAACACTCATACAGCAACAAATTTTTGAATCCAAATGAGAAAATAGTCACAATCAAATGTTTACTGGCCTATTTATTTCCCATATTGATCGGAATATTTCAGGTCTACACCACCCCTTCCAATCGGATCAATATTTCATTCAGATCAAGCTCAATTGGTTTGACGGAGGTGCTTACAGGAGGCTTTTCAGACCGTCAAGCTGATTATTTGGTTGTATGTAAACGGCAGGCAAAACGCATTTTTGTTTTCCCATGCGTGGAACTAAAATGTAACAAAAATGGAAGAATATGAGACTTGAGTCAGAGATAATAGGCAATAGAGTAGGGGAGAGTTAGCTGCTCCTGAATGTGTGTCAGATAGAGTTTTGAGGGCCTGACATTGGCTGGAGACATGCCAGATGTCAAGGAATGGTGTTGTTGTACACTGAGGGCACAGCCACAGTCCGAAAGTATTGATTTCCCTGCTTGTAGGAAGCCAGTAACTGTCATGTGGAGAGGCCTGACCTTGGAACAGCCAAGACAACTATTCCCCAATTCCCAAAAGCCTGACTGAAGCTCAGAGCAATGCAGTCAAGACAACAACACAGCTCTGCTTTATGGCAAAGAGCGTGGGCTCATCTCACTGCAGAGAAAGAATGAAGAAAGGGAAAAAAATAATAATAACAGTCCACGCTATCCAGTTCCCCAGAGCTCTTCATGGGCAGCCTTGAGTCTAGTTATCTCAGTGTTTGAAATGACAATAGCTTGACTTAGATTTTTCTCTGGAGACTCAAATTTGGTCTATAACGCCGAGACAGACAGGAAGAGAAAGTGAGATGGAGGAGGAAGAAGTGTGTAAGAAAGAACTAGGTTTGGAGGTAGAGAATGCACTACAGAAATGATTCATGTGGGAATGTGAAGTTGAAAAAGAAAAAGTCACCTGCAGGCCTTCCTACAGGATCATCGAGAAGACACAGACTTTCACTTGAGTATGCTCAGTTATGATGTCAAGTCACTTTTATTTCTAGCGCAAATTGTATCCAAGCAGCTTTACAAAGATAGAATAAAGCAAAGACAACAAGAAAAGGTATTACTTGAATGACTACAGTTAATCACCAGGCTTCTTGTGCACTAGTTCCATTCACCCCAAACTGTATAATGCTCTTAAATGATACAGAAGTCACAAACCCTATAATGTTTCTTACTCTTCAAATCTCTCCCACTACTGTTTTCCCCTTGTTTTCTACCCATTGCAATTTTGTAAAAGCAGTTTCACGGCTACGCCTGGTGTATTGACGATAGACAGTAGCTGGTTGGTACAGTCCTAAATTTCTTATGAGTTGTTGCATTTTTCCACTGCTTGTAGACGTAATTAAATTAGCTGTTGTTCTAACTCTGATGGTTTTATTCAGCATCTTGTTTTTATGTATAGTGATTCTTCTGCTGCTCCTCCTTTAATTGTGTTGGCCTCTGAGGTAACTGTCATGCTTCTGTTTTGTTTTTGTTTTAAGGACAGAACCAGAGAGAGAGAGGGCTTTTAGGGAGTTTATTTTTCAGTACACAAATGATGGAAATGAAACTATTTGACCCTTTCAAAGTTTCTGAAAGTTTCAAAGTTTCATACCCCTCTAGCTAAAAATTCTAGCAATTAGAGCCTACTGTTAATTGCCCGGTATATGTGTTCAGTACTTAAGTTATATAGTAGATATGCAGTGAAGTACAGTTAAAGTCAGAATTGTTAGTCCCCCTTTGAATTTTTTTTCTTTTTTAAATATTTCCCAAATTATGTTTAACAGAGCAAGGAAATTTCCACAGTATGTCTGATAATATTTTTTCTTCTGGCAAAAGTCTTATTTGTTTTATTTCGACTAGAACAAAATCAGTTTAACATTTTTTAAAAACCATTTTAAGGTCAAAATTATTAGCCCTTTTAAGGTATATTTTTTCGATAGTCTACAGAACAAACCATCATTATATAATAACTTGCCTAATTACCCTAACCTGCCTAGTTAACCTAATTAACCTAGTTAAGCCTTTAAATGTCACTTTAAGCTGTATAGAAGTATCTTGAAAAATATCTAGTAAAATATTATTTAAGTCATCATGGCAAAGATAAAAGAAATGAGTTATTAGAAATGAGTAATTAAAACTATCATGTTTAGAAATGTGTTGAAATGATCTTCTTTCTGTTAAACAGAAATTGGGGAAAAATACAGGGGGGCTAATATTCAGGGGGCTAATAATTTTGACTTCAACTGTATGTCAGACAATGCATGTAAAACTAACATAAGAATGGAGTCAAGAGCATAGTCAAAACGTCCAGCAGACATTGCCTGATTGATAAAACAAAATTTGATGACCTATAGCTCCCACACCACGTAACCAGGATAAATCAAACGGTGGGACATCAGTGCTGAGCGTGACCATTTGACATACACTCGCTCCATGGGGAGAGAGCTTGTGACAGACTGATGCAGTGCTGCAGCCAGCTGCTTACCAGCATGAGAAAAAAATAACAAAAAAATGAGCAAAAACATAGTGCTAATGAATAGACAAAATATTGACAAAAACAAACAGAATGAATGAAAGATAAACAGCTTCTGAGTAAAACAGCAGCAGTTATATAAACAAACTCCATGCATCCATGTATATACTGCTAGAATGAATAGGGTATATGCGGAGCTAGAGTTTTTCCCATACTGATAAACTTCCGGTGACCTGTTATTGTGAATTTTTTTCCATTGTATACGGTTCCTTTTATAGCATTGATGTTGTAATGTAATTAAAATACATTCAGTTAATAAACTTGGCATTCATTAAGTTGTTCAAGCGTAAAACGAGACAAAAAGCTGTTTACTCGCACGCACCTGTCAGAATCGGCAGGTTAGCGCAGAAGCTCCATTGAATATAATGGGGTAAAATAAATGCTCATATTATAAAGACATGGTGGGGGAAATGTAATTTATTGCAGTGCTTCTTGTACAATCTGAGACCTATTTTATATCGGATACCACTCAGCCAGTGGAGATCGCTGATTTTTAAAGAAAACTTACCTTAAATGCGCTGATTTTTGCATTGGCATACAGTTGACCCAGGTTACTGGCAAATTCAAAGTCCTATTAGCATGCTTCGGCATATACCCTATAAAGCCAAAAAAATATAGTTGTAGGCAAAAACTTAACTTGAACATGTCTGCATTTTCTTCTGTTTACTCTCATTCTGTTTAGAGCAGCTAAGATGCTTGGCTGATGAGCAAATTAAGGAGTCTTGGGTGAGAAAAGACAGATGGGGACATATCTGCTAATGGAATAATATAATATAATATAATATAATATAATATATAATATAATATAATATAATATAATATAATATAATATAATATAATATAATATAATATAATATAATATAATATATACAGTGCTCAGCATAAATGAGTATACCCCCTTTTGACAATGAATATTTTTATCCATTTCCCAGTGAATATACAAAACAGTATATTTTATTTTATTTTTTTTTTGTTTATTAACATCTTATTTAATTGAACTATACATTCCTTTTGGAGTTTAGTCTCACATCAGAGTACTTCAGGAGAGCTTCAGAATGAAGGCGAGACATTAAGAATTTATTTCAAAAACACTGAATGTGTGAAAGCGTTGCTGTCATCCCAGCATTGTCTATGACTTTGTTTACCAACACTGACATAAATTTGCTATCTCAATTTGCACTCAGTGCAAGAGCATGGTCCTGTTGGCCTGAATTATGCATGATGTGATACAGCAAATGCGTGTCACCAGCTGCCTAAAGTATTTCACACTTTGATAAATTTGTTAAGCAGCGGAAATACTGGTTTTTGTGACACTGCTGCTTTCCCTGGGGACTTGAAGGAAGTCAAGCTGTGGCATGTTGGCAGAATGCACTCCAACGGGCTGGCAGACATATGCAAGTTGACTGGCAAACAGAAATGGGTCATTTGCATGGTTCCTGCCCCACCATTTGTCTTTA
>NW_026613870.1:0-24637 GCF_903798145.1 Danio aesculapii | reverse complement strand
ATGTTAGAATCATGCTAGTAACATGGTAATTCATGCTAGTAACATGTTGGTAACATGTTAATTCATGCTAGAAACACAACAACATGCTAATTCATGCTAGAGTCATGCTAGAGTCATGCTAGAATCATGCTAGAAACATGCTAATCCAGGCTATTGTATCATGTTAGTAACATGCTAATTCATGCTAGAATCATGCTAGTAACATGCTAATTCATGCTATTGTATCATGCGAGAAACATGCTAATTCATGCTATTATATCATGCTAATAACATGCTAATTCATGCTAGAATCATGCTAGAAACATGCTAATTCATGCTATTGTATTATGTTATAACATGCTAATTCATGCTAGAATCATGCTAGTAACATGCTAACTCATGTTAAAATCATGCTAGTAACATGCTAATTCATGCTGGAATCATGCTAGTTACATGCTAATTCATGCTAGAATCATGCTAGCAACATGCTAATTCATGCTAGAATCATGTTAGAAACATGGTAATTCATACTAGAATCATGCTAGTAACATGCTAATTCATGCTAGAATCATGCTAGTAACATGGTAATTCATACTAGAATCATGCTAGTAACATGCTAATTCATGCTAGAATCATGCTAACAACATGCCAATTCATGCTATTGTATCATGCTAGTAACATGCTAATTCATGTTGGAATCATGCTAGTAACATGCTAGTTCATGCTAGAATCATGCTAGCAACATGCTAATTCATGCTAGAATCATGTTAGAAACATGCTAATTCATGATATTGTATCATGCTAGTAACATGCTAATTCATGCTAGAATCATGCTAATAACATGTTAATTTATGCTATTGTATCATGCTAATTCATGCTAGAATCATGCTAGTAACATGCCAATTTATGCTAGAAACATGCTAGTATCATGCTAATTCATGCTAGAATCATGCTAACTCATGGTAGTATCATGCTATTACAAACCTCAGACATTGAAATAAATTGAATTAAATAAATAAAAATAAATTAATTAATTAAAATAAAAAAAAATGAATAAACAAATTGAATTCATTAAAACTTTTATTATTAAATTTTAGTGAATTAACTTGAATGATTAAAATAAATAAATATAATTAAATAAATAAATTGAATTAATAAAATGTATTACTATAAAATGTTAATTAATTAAATTTAATTAATTTAAATAAATTAATTAATAAATTGAAATAAATGAATTGAATTAAATAACAAAAAATAAATTAATTAAAATAAATAATTAAAATAAATTAATTAATAAATTGAAATAAATAAATGTAATTAAAAAACTAAAATAAATTAATAAAAATAAATCAATTAAAATTAATTAATTAATTGAAATAAATAAATGTAATTAAATAACAAAAATAAATTAATTAAAATAAATAATTAAAATAAATAAATTAATTAATTGAAATAAATAAATGTAATTAAATAACTAAAATAAATCAATTAAAATAAAAAAATTAAAATTAATTAATTAATAAATTGAAATAATTAAATTTAATTAAATAACTAAAATAAATAAATTAAAATAAATAAATTAAAATTAATTAATTAATTGAAATAAATAAATGTAATTAAATAACAAAGATAAATTAATTAATAAATTGAAATAAATTAATTAAAATAAATAAATAAAAACAATACAATTTGAAAAATAATTAAATAAAAAAAATAATAAATAATTAAATAATTAATTAATTAAAATGAATGAATAAATAAATACATTTATTTATTTTAACTTTTTAAACTTTTACTCCAGTTATATTCTAAACAGTAACTTTAACTTTTACCAAAGTCATTGTGTAGTAAGGTATCTGTACTTTTACTCAAGTATGGCTTTCAAGTACTTTATACACCACTGCCGGGACTCGAACCAGTGACCTTCTTGCTGTGATGCGACAGTGCTAACCACTGAGCTACCGTGCTGCCTTATTTCATTTTATTTATTATAAAATAAACTTTTTATTTTAATGTCCAAAAGCAACCCCTAAACAAATCCTGTTGAGACTGGGTGTTCATCTAAACCTAAATCTGTTGAAATGGGAAATGTATCGCACCCTCATAAATGTCTCACAATATCTTTTACAGTATGTATAATTACACACGCAGAGGCGTCAGATGCTCCAACATTGACATCATTTGTGGTCGAGGGTTCTTGGCGCGCTTTTGGGTTTTTACGGGACCAATTTATTTATTCTCAAGCCTTTTAAGATTTATGGTGGTCAGAGGGAGCTTGTCATTGTAATCTGGCATGTTTTTAAGTCGTGTGTTCATGTGTGAGTGCAGGCAGGGGTTGCTCTGAAAACAAGCGACAGAGTGAACACTTGAGTGCCTGTATGCTCAGAGTTTGGAGACGCTGGAGATGTCACAGGGGAAAAGACACAAGGGTTGGACTGGTATTACTATCTTTGACCACTCAACTGAGAAAGATAAAGCTTGCAGCTGGAAAACCATGTCAGGAACCGAGGTTAAGAACAGGGGAGCACTATTTTAAAGGGATAGTTAACTCAAAAATGATTTCAAACCTTTATGAGTTTCTTTCCTCTGTTGAACACAAAAGAAGAGACTTTGAAGAAAGCTGAAAGTAGTAACCATTGATTTCCATAGTAGAAAAAACCAATACTATGGAGGCCAGTGGTTACAGGTTTCCAACATTTTTCAAAATATCTGCTTTGTTCAACAAGAAAGAAACTCAAGGTTTGAAACAAGTTATGGGTGCGTAAATGATGACATCCATTCATTTTTCTTTGGTCCCGTCCCTTTATTTATCAGGGATCGCCACAGCGGAATGAACCGCCAACTCATTCATTCATTTTTCTTCAGCTTAGTCCCTTTATTCATCAGGGGTTGCCACAGCGGAATGAACCGCCAACTCATTCATTCATTTTACTTCGGCTTAGTCCCTTTATTCATCAGGGGTCGCCACTGTGGAATGAACCACTAATTCATTCATTAATTTTTCTTAGGCTTCTTCCCTTTATTCATCAGGGGTCACACAGTGCAATGAACCGCCAACTCATTCATTCATTCATTTTTCTTCAGCTTATTCCCTTTATTCATCAGGGGTCGCTACAGTGGAATGAACCACCAACTCATTCATTCATTCCTTTTTCTTCAGCTTAATCTTTTTATTCATCAGAGGTTGCCACAGTGGAATGAACCACCAACTCATTCATTCATTCATTTTTCTTTAGCTTAGTCCCTTTATTCATCAGGGGTCACCACAGTGGAATGAACCACCAACTCATTCATTCATTCATTTTTCTTTAGCTTAGTCCCTTTATTCATCAGGGGTCACCACAGTGGAATGAACCACTAACTCATTCATTCATTCATTTTTCTTTTGTTTAGTCCCTATATTCATCAGGGGTCGCCACTGTGGAATGAACCACCAACTCATTCATTCATTCATTTTTCTTCAGCTTAGTCCCTTTATTCATCAGGGGTCACCACAGTGGAATGAACCACTAACTCATTCATTCATTCATTTTTCTTCAGTTTAGTCCCTTTATTCATCAGGGGTCACCACAGTGAAATGAACCACCAACTTTTTCATTCATTCATTTTTCTTCAGCTTAGTCCCTTTATTCATCAGGGGTCGCCACAGTGGAATGAACCACCAACTCATTCATTCATTCATTCGTTCATTTTTCTTTGGTTTAGTCCCTTTATTCATCAGGGGTCACCACAGTGGAATGAACCACTAACTCATTCATTCATTCATTTTTCTTCAGCTTAGTCCCTTTATTCATCAGGGGTCGCCACAGTGGAATGAACCACTAACTCATTCATTCCTTTTTCTTTGGCCTAGTCTTTTATTCATCTGGGGTCACCACAGTGGAATGAACCACCAACTTATTCATTCATTTTTCTTTTGCTTAGTCTTTTTATTCATCAGCGGTCGCCACAGTGGAATGAACCACTAACTCATTCATTCATTTTTCTTTGGCTTAGTCTTTTATTCATCAGGGGTCACCACAGTGGAATGAACCACCAACTTTTTCATTCATTAATTTTTCTTCAGTTTAGTCCCTTTATTCATCAGGGGTCGCCACAGTGGAATGAACCACTAACTCACTCATTCATTCATTTTTCTTCAGCTTAGTCCCTTTATTCATCAGGGGTTGCCACAGTGGAATGAACCACCAACTTTTTCATTCATTCATTTTTCTTCAGCTTAGTCCCTTTATTCATCAGGGGTCGCCACTGTGGAATGATCTACCAACTCATTCATCCATTCATTCATTTATTTTTCTCCAGCTTAGTCCCTTTATTCATCAGGGGTCGCCACAGTGGAAGGAACCACTAACTCATTCATTCATTCATTTTTTTTCGGCTTCGTCCCTTTATTCAACAGTGGATTGAACCGCCAACTCACTCATTCATTCCTTTTTCTTCAGCTTAGTCCCTTTATTCATCAGGGGTCGCCACAGTGGAATGAACCACTAACTCATTCATTCATTTTTCTTTGGCTTAGTCTTTTATTCATCAGGGGTCACCACAGTGGAATGAACCACAAACTCATTCATTCATTCATTCATTCATTTTTCTTTGGTTTAGTCCCTTTATTCATCAGGGGTCACCACAGTGGAATGAACCACTAACTCATTCATTCATTCATTTTTAGCCACTGTGTCGTCTTGTAAATGAACTCCCCCTTTAATGATGCTGTATATTTTACCGTGTGTAAAGAACTGGGTATATATAGTTGATAAACAGTGGTGTGAAAAAGTCTTTGCCCCCTTACTCAATTCTTATTCCGTTTGCCACACTTGAATGTTGCCCAGTCTCTTTCTTATGGAGGAGTCATGAACACTCATCTTAACCGAGGCCTACAGTTCTTCGTAGGGTCTTTTGTGACCTAGTATATCAATTGTAACTGCGCTCTTGGGATAATTTTGGTCGAGTCCAAATCAATAGTCATTGCTCCTAATGACACACTAAGGGCTTGTGAAGTGAAACGATCGCTCAGTGTAAGAAACGGAACATTATTTGCATTATTATTAGCTGTAATACACAGCCTGGTCAAACAGATATCAGCACATGATTGTAGTCCGCTCGCTTTGATGAGGAAAGTACAAGAGTGCGCTTGGACGTGAGGTCAAGTGACGCGGTTACTTATTGGTGATTTCATCACGAGCCCTCAGTGTGTCATCAGGAGCCACAGCTATTGATTCGGACTCCTTTGTTTGTGTTTATTTTTAATCGCTAAGGACCGCAGATTCAGCTCCGAAGCTTCTTTAATGTTCAACCGAATGAACTTGGATGACCTGTGGACGAGTGCATTAACAGGAAATTGTATTATTATTTTGGGGTGAACTACCCCTTTAATCCTCTTCTGTGCAGGCGGTGTTTAGCCACACTAGTACGTAGTAACCGGTATTGGTATGCCTTTAGTATGAGCATGCGTTAGTTGTACGATTTGCTGTTTATTTTAAAATTATCTATGTCTTTTTGGAGATACTGTGATTCTAAAAGAGTAAAACTGTGTTTCTGTGATACACAACCCTTCAGAATCAATGCAATCTGGGCTAAAACGTCCGGGGCAGAGCAGGAGTTGGTGTGGAAGGAAAGGTTTCAGTGATGAAAGCAGAAAACGTGAGTAAATGAAGCCCAGGGTGGGACTGTTTACCTATCGTGTAGCCAGAGCTTCCTCTCTCGCTCTGCTGGAACAGAGAGACTCTGTTCAGAAACGCACTCGGGATTGGACTTCACGGCACTTTCAATGAATCTAGTATTCCTCAAGACTTATTGAAAGCATTAGAAGCACAAATACCATGATTTTACATTATCCCCCCCCCCCTCTCTCCATATGTTATGTATCGACCTAGGATGAATCGCTAGTTATGCTTTAAGCATCAGATGTAATATTTGCATCCTTAAAATGTACATTTTGCTCTCTTGCAGCTCAGATTTGTTGACTTTTTGTTGTTGTTTTCATCAATTAAAATCATATGTTAAAATCTTCAGATCTGACATACAGTTTCATTTTGTATTTAAAAAAACACTTTTAAAGCACTTTAAGGTCATCAGAGTCGTTTGCATCGCACTCTCGAATCGCTTGATTCTTTATTTGGTGCTTTCATCTTTTACAAAACTTGTTTCAAGAAGTAGCTGGTGGTCCGCACTCATTATTTTCGTTTCACAACGAAGTGGATTTCAGCACTGTTTTTGTTGTCGTTTGACTTTTATTCGTGTGTATTTTTATGTTCGTTTTTGTTTTGTTTGTTTTTTTTTTTTTGATTTTTGCTTGTTTTTGTTTAGTTTCTCTTGTTTAGTTTCTTTTCTGTTTTTGTTTAGTTTCTTTTGTTTTGTTTCTTTTTTGTTTGTTTTGTTAGTTTTTTGTTTTTTGTTTTTGTTTTTTGTTTGTTAGGTTTTTGTTTTTGTTTTTGTTTGTTAGTTTTTCGTTTAGTTTGTTGTTTTGTTACTTTTGTTTGTTTTTGCTTGTTTTGTTTGTTTTTTTGTTTTTGTTTTGTTTTGTTTGAATTTTTTGTTTTGTTTGTTTTTGTTTGAATTTTTTTGTTTTGTTTGTTTTTGTTTGTTTCGTCAGTTTTTAGTTTATTGTTAGTTTTTCATTTCATTTCGTTTTGTTGGTTTTTGTTTGTTTTTGTTTTGTTTGTTTGTTGTTTTGTTTTGTTAGTTTATTGTTGTTTTGTTAGTTTTTGTTTGTTTTGTTTGTTTTTTGTTTGTTTTGTTTTGCTTGTTTTTTGTTTGTTTTGTTTTGTTTGTTTCTTGTTTATTTGGGTTTGTTTGTTTTTGTTGTTTGTTTGTTTTTTTTCTTTTGTTAGTTTTCTGTTTGTTTTGTTTTTTGATTTGTTTTTTGTTTTAGTTTGTTTAGTTTGTTTTTTGTTTGTTCTTTTGGTTTTTTTTTCGTTTTTAGTTTTGTTTACTTTTTATTTGTTTGTTCAGTTTTATTTTGTTTAGTTTTTAGCTTTTTTAGTTTAGTTTGTTTTTTGTTAGCATTTTGTTTGTTTTGTTTGTTCTTTGTTTTGTTGGTTTTGTTTAGTTTTTTGTTTGTTTTGTTTATTTTGTTGTTTAGTTTTTTTTGTTGTTTGTTGATTTGTTTTGTGTTTTTTGTTTTGTTTTGTTTTTAATGTTTTGTTTTGTTGAATTTGGGGCTTAATATAAATCTTATTTGTACGATGTCACACTGAGGAAGGCATTGAGCTGAAACGTTTGTGGTTTTGTTTCCCAAAGAATTAAAAAAATAAAATGAAAAACAACAGATTAATGCACAAAAAGAAAGCCCCACCCCTACTAAATATTCAGTTTCAGTTAGAAGTACATCAACAAACTGAAAGGAAAGTCTCAGCAACTTCTGGTTCAGATTTTATCACTGTTTTGGTGTCATTTGGTTTTTATTTTTGTATATTAAACATTTTTGTTTTCCGGTTCACGCAGACTTTTAGCATGTCATAATTTTTGTTTTTAGTTTCATGTATTAAATTTGATTAGCTTAGTTTTGTTTTGTTTTTGTCAAAGAATGTAAAATGAAAACATCAAAACCAAATAAATGAGTTCAGATCACTAGCTACCTCTTGAAACAAAGTATTTGAAGGTAAAACTTTTGTGTTGTTTTTGTTCTCCCAGCATCAAAACAATGAATCCATTGCTGTGTATTTCAATCAATCCTCTCTGTTTTTCCAGGGTTCGTCCACAGTTGGCGAAGGAAAAGATTGAGGGGTGTCACATCTGCACACTTGTGACGCCCGGGGAGCCACAGGTCATTCTGGGAAAGGACAAGGCCTTCACGTTTGACTATGTTTTTGACATGGACTCGCAGCAGGACAGCCTCTACGGCAACTGCACAGAGAAACTCATCGAGGGCTGTTTTGAAGGATATAATGCCACTATCTTTGCCTACGGACAGGTAAGATGAATGTAATGTGACCTTAACTAATTCAGCGCACACTGACAATCATTATAATTCTCAGATTTTTACTTTAATGTTATGAAATTTTAGTTTTTTCTTGTACAAAACTGTAAGTGCATGCTCCCTTAAAGTCTGTGTGTAATCAACATTTACTATGTTTATTTTTGCGAGGGCACATTGTTAGTGAACAATTAATCTGCGTTAATTGACTGAAAAAAGTTTGTTTTGGTAATCTTCAATCAAATTCTGAGCATCCGCTACTGCGTTTGGAGGGGCGGTGCTTCTCTGATGACGTCAGTTTGATGGCAGTATTTTAGCCACGCCCCTCTCACCGTTTGTTATGAGGGAATGATGTGCAAAAGAAAGCCCCGCCCCCTACTTAATATTCAGTTTTAGCCTGAAGTACATCAACACACTGAAATAAGAGTCTCAACAACTTGTTTTGTTTTGCTTTTTATCTTGTTTTGTGTGATTTATCAATCTAATAATTTATTTGTTTATTTTGTTTGTTTGTTTATTTTTTAAATGTATTTATCCATGTATTTATTTATTTGTTTGTTTGTTTGTTTGATTTATCTATCTATCTATTTATTTGTTTATTTTGTTTGTTTATTTGTTTGTTAAATTTATTTATCCATGTATTTATTTATTTGTTTGTTTGTTTGTTTGATTTATCTATCTATTTATTAGTTTTTTTGGTTTGTTTGTTTATTTGTTTGTTAAATTTATTTATTCATTTATTTATTTATTTGTTTGTTTGTTTGTTTAATTTATCTATCTATCTATCTATTTATTTGTTTATTTTGTTTGTTTATTTGTTTGTTAAATTTATTTATCCATGTATTTGTATTTTTTTTTAGTTTGTTTAATTATGTATTATTATTATTATTTAATTAATTTCTGTTTTGTTTTGTTTTGTTTTGTTTTGTTTTGTTTTGTTGCTTAATATTAAATGTATTAATCAGATGCCACACTGACTTGCAGTATTTATTTTCTAAAAATGATGTTTTCGCTAACTGAAACTATTTGATAGGCAGTCTATTTAAAACATTTTATCAGTGAAAACATAAACAAAATTGTATCACTTTTTTGTGTGTGTTTTTTTTTTGCCAGCACTGTTTTCATTTCAAATCACATTGAACGAAAATAAATGTAAAATTAAAAATAAAAATAAAACATTTTAGCATTTCAAAACTTTTAACAATTTCATCACTTTTTTGTGTATTTTTTTCCTGTTCGCTGTTTCCATTTAAATCACATTGTACAAAATAAATCAAAATAAACTATTTATAAACGCCCCATTTAAAACATTTAACATTTCAAAACATGAACTTCAGTGTCGATCACTAATTTTATTAGTAGTTTATCATGTAACTATATAGCACCTATAACTACATAATTTTTGTTTGTTTGTTTGGTTAATTATTTATTTATTAGTTACTTTAATTTATCTATTTATTTATTTGTGTATTTTGTTTGTTTGCTTATTTATTTATTTGATTTATCTATCTATTTATTTATTTGTTTATTTTGTTTGTTTGTTAATTTGTTACATTTATTTATCCATATATTTATAATCTTTTGTTTGCTTATTTATTCATTTATTTATTCATACAATTTATTTATTTAATTTGTGAATTATCTATCTGTTTATTTTGTTTTTGTTTATTTGTTTGTTAAATTTATGTATCCATATATTGATTTTTTTTGTTTGCTTATTTATTTGTTTGTTTGTTTGTTTGTTTGAGTTGTATATCTATATTTGTTTATTTTGTTTGTTTATTTGTCTGTTACATTTATGTATCCATATATTTATAAATTTTTGTTTGCTTATTTATTTATTTATTTGTTTGTTTGTTTGTTTGAGTTGTATATCTATATTTGTTTATTTTGTTTGTTTGTTTATTTGTCTGTTAGATTTGTGTATCCATATATTTATAATTTTTTGTTTGCTTATTTATTTATTTATTTGTTTGTTTGTTTGTTTGAGTTGTATATCTATATTTGTTTATTTAGTTTGTTTGTTTGTTTGTTTGTTTATTTGTCTGTTAGATTTATGTATCCATATATTTATAATTTTTTGTTTGCTTATTTATTTATTTATTTATTTGTTTGTTTGTTTGTTTGAGTTGTATATCTATATTTGTTTATTTTGTTTGTTTGTTTGTCTGTTAGATTTATGTATCCATATATTTATAATTTTTTTTTGCTTATTTATTTGTTTGTTTGAGTTGTATATCTATATTTGTTTGTTTGTTTGTTTGTTTGTTTGAGTTGTATATCTATATTCGTTTGTTTGTTTGTTTGAGTTGTACATCTATATTTGTTTATTTTGTTTGTTTGTTTGTTAGATTTATGTATCCATATATTTATAATTTTTTGTTAGCTTTATTTATTTATTTGTTTATAATTATAATCAACTGTTTTGTAATGGTTTTCTCAGATATCAGCAGTTGTGTAGCTGTAATTTGCCTCAAGTGCAGCAAATAAATCATGAAGCTTTTTTTTCTCCTGAACCTGACTGACAGACATGTTCTGACAGGAACGCCTTGAGCTTTTTTTCCCCTCCTTTTATTTTCAATCAGACTCATAGATTACTGAAAAGGGTCTGTTCCTCTCAGCAGAGTTAGTATATTGAAGCTCTTTGAATGATGATAAAACGCTCCCTCATGCTCTCTCTTTGTGCGTGTTCCTCAGTCTTTGTTATTTCTCCCCTGTTGTTGGGGGTCTGGTCCTGCTGTCAGCGGGTGATGTTCGCTCAGGCTCCGCGTGTCATTCCTCAGTGTGTCGATGGCAACAGAGACCCCGGTCTTCTTTTGTCTGGGTGTCCGGCCCCCCTTCTGTTGCCCCTGCTAAACACAAAATGTCTCTAGCTCACATCTACTAAGCATATCAACTGGGCAGACTATGAAACCTAACTTTCAGTGCCATTTTCAATAATAAATCCAGTAGATTTTATTTATCAATACTGACTGAACTCTTAAAATCAATCCCAGCTCAGACAGGAGGTTTCTGTAGCTTGAAGAAGAGTCGGTTCACTACAGGGAAACCTAGTTTCTTTACTTTCTTTTTTACAAAGGGAAAATTTAGACTGTAAACTGTAATTTGGTTAAAGATGAGACGATAAAATAAACAAGCAAAATAACATATAATAAAATAATATGGATATGATGTGAATAAAAAATAAATAAATAAACAAACGAACATATGAATGAGTGAACAAATGAATGAACGAACATATGAACGAGTGAACAAACGAGCAAACATATGAACGAGTGAAAAAATAAACGAACGAACGAACATGAACTAACGATCAAACATATGAATGAGTGAACAAATGAACGAACATATGAATGAGTGAACAAACGAACATATGAACGAGTGAACAAACGAGCAAGCATATAAACGAGTTAAAAAACTAACGAATGAACGAACATATCAACAAACAAACGAACATATGAACAAGTGAACAAATGAACGATCATATGAACAAGTGAACAAATGAACGAATATGTGAACAAACGAGCAAACCAATGAACGAGTAAAAAATGAACAAACGAATGAACATATGAACAAACGAACGAACGAACATATGAGTGAGTGAACAAACAAACTTATGAATAAACGAATATATGAATGAGTGAAAAAATGAACGAACGAACATATGAACAAGTAAACAAATGAGCGAACATGCATGAGTGAAAAAATTAATGAATGAATATATGAACAAACGAACATATGAATGAGTGAACAAATGAACAAACATATGAACGAGTGAACAAATGAACGAGTGAACAAACGAGCTAAAATATAAATGAGTGAAAAAATGAATGAACGAACATATGAACTAAAGATCGAACATATCAATGAGTGACCAAACGAATGAACATATGAACGAATTGAACAAACGAGCGAACATGTGAACAAGTGAAAAAATGAACGAATAAACAAACATATAAACAATCGAACGAACATATGGACGAGTGGACAAACTAACGAACATATGAACGAGTGAACAAACAAACAAATGAATGAACGAACATATGAACGAGTAAAAAAAATGAATGAATGAACGAACATATGAACAAGTGAACAAACGAGCGAACATATGAATCAGTGAAAAAATGAACGAACATGAACAAATGAACGAACATATGAATGAGTGAACAACTAAACGAACATATGAACCAGTGCACAAACTAACAAATGAATGAACATGAACGAGTAAACAAACGAGCGAACATATGAATGAGTGAAAAAAATTACAAACGAACGAATCAACGAACATATGAACAAACGAACGAAGATATGAATGAGTGAAGAAACAAATGAACATATGAAACGAGCGAACATGAACGAGTGAGTAAAATTAACGAATGAACAAACATATGAACAAACGAACGAACATATGAACGAGTGAACAAATGAACGAACATGAATGAGTGAACTAACGAATGAACGAACATATGAACGAGTAAAAAAATGAACAAACGTACGAACATGAACTAACGATCGAACATATGAGTGAGTAAACAAACAAGCGAACGTGAACGAGTTAAAAAATGAATGAACAAACGAACATATAAACAAACGAACAAACATATGAACAAGTGAACAAACTAACGAACATATCAATGAGTGAACAAACGAACTACTGAATGAACGAACATATTAATGAGTGAAAAAATAAACAAATGAACGAACATATGAACAAGTAAACAAATGAGCGAACATATGAACAAGTGAAAAAATGAACAAACATATGAACGAGTGAACAAACGAATGAACAAACATGAACGAGTGAACAAACGAGCAAACATGAATGAGTGAAAAAATAAACGAACTAATGAATGAACGAACATATGAACAGACGAACGAAAAAATGAACGAGTGAACAAACGAACTAAAGAATGATCAAACGAGCGAACATAAACAAGTGAAAAAATTGACGAACGAACAAATGAACAAACATATGAACAAACAAACGAAAATATAGATGAGCGAACAAACAAACAAACAAATGGATGAGCGAACAAACGAACGAACATATGAACGAGTGAACAAACGAATGAACGAACATAAGAACGAGTGAAAAAATGAACGAAAAAACGAATGAACATATAACTGAGTAAACAAACGAACGAACACATGCTTGAGTGAACGAAAGAACGAACAAACTCCTCATTTTGCTATCCAATTCAAATGTACAACGTTTTACAAACAGACATCAAATGAAATGCAAGGGTCAAGTAACATATGTGAAAATAAAATGTTCAAATATCGATGAAATAATGTTATCATTTGTTTTATGGAAAATAAAAACAAACACTTATTCTTAATAGTGCTTAATTAAAATAATAAATAATCATTTATTATAATAAGTTGAATTATATTTTAAATATATCAATGGAGAGTGAAACGCCAGCTGGTCCAGCCGGGACTCAAACCAGCAACCTTCTTGCTGTGAGGCGACAGCACTAACCATTGAGCCACCCCCTCTGCTGTATTTCTGTAAGGCACAATGAAAATGTTCAAAAACTGTATAACCAATGTCTTCTGCTGAGTGGTTTTGTTTTCTTATCACTCATCCTGAATGTTCATTTCAGACCGGTTCGGGTAAGACGTACACCATGGGCACCGGGTTTGACGTGAACATCACAGATGAGGAACTGGGGATTATTCCACGGGCCGTCAGTCACCTCTTCAGGGGCATCGAGGAGCGCAGGCAGGCTGCCACTGAGCAGGGACGACCCGTTCCTGAGTTCAAGATCAACGCACAGTTCCTGGAGGTGAATACGCCTAAACTGTAGACTAGTAGCTTTAGCGATCATACATCTGACTAGTGTAACTAGTATCGCACAAATGACCAAACCACACAACAACCTCAAAACATTCTGCTATTCTGAGTGTGCACAGGTGAGTGGGCTTGACAAACCACCTGTAAAAGCACTCTTGTGTCTCTCTCCCTCCTAATTCTCGTACTTAATTCTCTGAACACTGATATTTCCTCTGTATAACGAGCACTTCTTGTGTGTATTGCCTCTTCATCATAATGTAATTAATTATAATGAGTAATTTAAATTGTTCGACATTTAGATTTGACCGAAACAACCCAAACGTGTAGAATCGACAGGCAAGGAGCGTTTCTGTGTGATCCTGTGATCAATAATTTAGTATTTAATGCCAAATCAAGCAAATGATAACACCCTTAGGGCCAGGACACACCAAGCTGACGCCAAACAACTCGAGTTGTCGGCTTGCATCCGCTTCCGTCTGGACCGAAAAGCTGCACATGAACACACCAAACAGACGGCAGCCGACAGAAACTAGAGCCTGTGTTCTGCACCTTCTGCTTTTCCCCGCTCCAGCAGGGGGCAGTAATCTGTTTTCTCATTCCGCAATGGGAAACTAGAAGATGAAATGCGCAGACAAAGCGTAAACAAAGCATTTTGTGCCATTATCGCAGTAATTGTCACTCAGAATGGAGAGCTTCGCTTGTGCGAATATGTCTGATAGTCTAATAATCCATTCATTCATTTTCTTTCGGCTTGGTCCCTTATTTATCAGGGTGTCGCCACAGCGGAATGAACCGCCAACTATTCCAGCATATGTTTTGCACAGCGGATGCCCTTCCAGCTGCAACCCAGTACTGGGAAACACCCATACACTCTCACATTCACACACACACTCATACACAACAGCCAATTTAGTTCATCAGTTCCCCTATAGCGCATGTGTTTGGACTGTGGGGGAAACCAGGGCACCCGGAGGAAACCCACGCCAACACTGGGAGAACATGCAAACTCCACACGGAAATACCAACTCGCTCAGCTGGTACTCGAACTAGCGACCTTTTTGCTGTATGGCGACAGTGCTAACCACTGAGCCCAAGTGCCACCTCTAATAATCCATATCGTTTGCAAATATTTTTTAAAATGGCCAACCGTCAACTTAAGGGCGTCACACGCCGGACATGGGGCGCACATGACAGTTGAAAATAGCGCACACCAGACGCGCACATTTGCACGATATTTAAAATGAAACTAATCAGATGGCGCTCTGCGGCGCGGCAGAAATATCAACGGTGTCCTGAGTCGTGGCTGGTCGCCGCCGACTTGCGCCGCCGGTGTGTGTACCCTGATAGAAACCTATTTCTTGAATTCTGAAATGAGTGGCGCTGCGCGGCGCTTCTGGTGTGCGACCTGCTTGAGTCAGAATTCGCCCCCTAGTGGCCGTCGCACAATATTTTAATGTTGTCGAATGTGTCAGCATGTGAGACGATGTCATTCTCGTGGCCTGCATGGCTAGTTTTGTGCAAACGACCTACAGAATCTCATCAAATCATGTGACATATTAAATTGCTCATGGGAATCATCTCTTAATGTGCGATGATACTAACCGATGATACTGACCGAGTATTTTGCCCACACGGATTTGTTTGTGTGTCCAGTAAAGGAATGCGAAAGCCTTTATTCTCAGTGTATTCACTGTGGTGGAACGAATGAATGCTAACAACGAACACAAATGCATCGGCCGGCAACAGTTTTGGAGGGAACATGTAAACTTCATTAAAAAACGACAATTATTTTACTCGTTTATGATTAATGAAGACGTTTTTAGAAGATGTCTGTTTGTACTAATTTAAATAAATCTTGTGCACAGTGGACAACACTTGAATACAGCCGCTCGTGCATACGCTCTAGCCACATATGTAATGGGATCTTCCGCTCTGTCGCTTGTCGTTCGTCACATGCAGTGGAAAGGCGGCTTCAGTCTTTAACAATACAGAGCTTACAATACTTACGTTTCTGACTAGTTTCTACATATCGTCAAATAAATGTTAAACGACACGAAAACCTGAAACATATAGATTTCAATAGCCATATGTAATATATAGAGGATGTATTGGGAATATAGAACAACAGAAGCTGCACTAGAGGCTCAAACTGGACAAAAATAGCACCGCAAATGTGAACTGCTAAAATTTTTACGAATGTATAGCCTAAATTGCTTGCATAAATTCAGCGTACATATAACTCTTTAAATAAACTATGCAATTATAATTGTGGTGGGCGAAACCCAATGCCATCCAGTCATGTCTGATTTGATGAGTGTGTTTGGAAAATGTGTGCTCAGGGCTATGTTTTTGCTTTGGTGACGTTTCCTCGCAGCTTGTGTTGACAAATCCACTAGAGGGCGAATCTCAAATATAGTCACTGTGCTGCATTTTCTTATACGTGTCATATATACAGTATGTCTTTCTCGTACACGTTCGTGAGAAGCCAGAGCTTCTTATGCATAATAGATGACCTTGTGATCAACCGATCCGCACACACCGTTCCCTCAACCCAATCGATCGGGTTTTTAATAAAAAAACATAAGTGCATCCTGGCCTTGAAGACTTAGCATGATTTCACATGGCTTTTTTTAATTGTTTTCTGGAACCATCCTTCACCCAACTTGAACCCAGTCTGCTCTATGTCCTAAGTATACAAGGCGAGCCACCAAGCAAACTGACCAAATTGAAAAAGACGTTCATACAGAGATAAAATTTTTTATCTAACATTGTGGTCAAAACAATTGTTATAGGGCTGTCTTTTCATACATTTCTGACATGTTTTTTGATGAGAATATTAGATTTCAATTTTTGATGTGTTGACGTGTTTTTGACATCAATGTTAGATCAATTTATTATATGTTTTTGACACCAATGATAGATTTAAATTTTTTGACGTGTTTTTTGACACCTATACTAGATGTCAATTGTTGACGTGTTTTTGACCATAATTAGATGTCAATTGTTGACGTGTTTTTGACCATTATTAGATGTCAATTGTTGACGTGTTTTTGACCATTATTAGATGTCAATTGTTGACGTGTTTTTGACCATTATTAGATGTCAATTGTTGACGTGTTTTTGACCATTATTAGATGTCAATTGTTGACGTGTTTTTGACCATTATTAGATGTCAATTGTTGACGTGTTTTTGACCATTATTAGATGTCAATTGTTGACGTGTTTTTGACCATTATTAGATGTCAATTGTTGATGTGTTTTTTACCATTATTAGATGTCAATTGTTGACGTGTTTTTGACCATTATTAGATGTCAATTGTTGACGTGTTTTTGACCATTATTAGATGTCAATTGTTGACGTGTTTTTGACCATTATTAGATGTCAATTGTTGACGTGTTTTTTACCATTAATAGATGTCAGTTGTTGACGTGTTTTTGACCATTATTAGATGTCAATTGTTGTCATGTTTTTGATCATTATTAGATGTCAATTGTTGACATGTTTTGACCATTATTAGATGTCAATTGTTGACGAGGTTTTTGATGCCAATGTTAGAAGAAAATTCTTTGTTTTTTAAAACCAATGTTAGATGTCAATTCTGACGTTTTTTTAATGCCAATATTAGATATCAATTATTGACGCATTTTTGGCGCCAATTTTAGATGTAAATTTTTGTTGCCAATATTAGATTAGATATATTTTTGATGTACTTTTTTTAGATTTTAGTGCTTGTTAGATGTCAGTTTGATGTGTTTTTTTTTTTCATTTCAAGATCAGATGTAATTTTTATGTTTTTAACGCCAAAGTTAGATGTCAATTTTTTATGTTTTTTGACACTAATATTAAGCTAAATTATTGACGTGTTTTTTGACATCAATTGTTGACGTGTTTTTGACCCCAATGTTAGATGTAAATTTTTGATGTTTTTTGACACTAATATTATTCTAGATTATTGACGTGTTTTTTGACACCAATTGTTGACATGTTTTTGACGCCAATGTTAGATGTCAATTTTTGATGTTTTTTGAGACTGATATTAATCTAAAATATTGACACCAATTATTGACGTGTTTTTTGACGCCAATGTTAGATGTCAATTGTTGACGTGTTTTTTGACGCCAATGTTAGATGTCAATTATTGACGTGTTTTTTGACGCCAATGTTAGATGTCAATTGTTGACGTGTTTTTTGACGCCAATGTTAGATGTCAATTGTTGATGTGTTTTTGACGCCAAAGTTAGATGTAAATTTTTGATGTTTTTTGACACTAATATTAATCTAAATTATTGACGTGTTTTTTGACACCAATTGTTGACATGTTTTTGACGCCAATGTTTGATGTCAATTTTTGATGTTTTTTGAGACTAATATTAATCTAAATTATTGACACCAATTGTTGATGTGTTTTTGACGCCAATGTTAGATGTCAACTGTTGACGTGTTTTTGACGCCAAAGTTAGATGTCAATTGTTGACGTGTTTTTGACGCCAATGTTAGATGTCAATTGTTGACATGTTTTTGATGCCAAAGTTAGATGTCAACTGTTGACGTGTTTTGATGCCAATGTTAGATGTCAATTGTTGACGTGTTTTGATGCCAATGTTAGATGTCAACTGTTGACGTGTTTTTGACGCCAATGTTAGATGTCAATTGTTGACGTGTTTCTGACGCCAATGTTAGATGTCAACTGTTGACGTGTTTTTGACGCCAATGTTAGATGTCAATTGTTGACGTGTTTCTGACGCCAAAGTTAGATGTCAATTGTTGACGTGTTTTTGATGCCAATGTTAGATGTCAATTGTTGAAGTGTTTTTGACACCAATGTTAGATGTCAATTGTTGACGTGTTTTTGACGGCAATGTTAGATGTCAATTGTTGACGTGTTTTTGACGCCAATGTTAGATGTCAATTGTTGACGTGTTTTTGACGCCATTATTAGATGTCAATTGTTGACGTGTTTTTGACGCCAATGTTAGATGTCAATTGTGGACGTGTTTTTGACCCCAAAGTTAGATGTCAATTTTTGATGTTTTTTGACACTATTATTATTCAAAATTATTGACGTGTTTTTTGACACCAATTGTTGACATGTTTTTGACAATTGTGACGCCAATGTTAGATGTCAATTGTTGACGTGTTTTTGACGCCAATGTTAGATGTCAATTGTTGACGTGTTTTTGACGCCAATGTTAGATGTCAATTGTTGACGTGTTTTTGTTGCCAATGTTAGATGTCAATTGTTGACGTGTTTTTGACGCCAATGTTAGATGTCAATTGTTGACGTGTTTTTGTTGCCAATGTTAGATGTCAATTGTTGACGTGTTTTTGACAGCAATGTTAGATGTCAATTGTTGACGTGTTTTTGTTGCCAATGTTAGATGTCAATTGTTGACGTGTTTTTGACGCCAATGTTAGATGTCAATTGTTTTCGTGTTTTTGACAGCAATGTTAGATGTCAATTGTTGACGTGTTTTTGACGCCAATGTTAGATGTCAATTGTTGACGTGTTTTTGACGCCAATGTTAGATGTCAATTGTTGATGTTTTTTGAGACTAATATTAATCTAAATTATTGACATGTTTTTTGACATCATTATTAGATGTTTTTGACATGTTTTTGATGCCAATGTTGTAAATTTTTGGCATTTTTTTTACCATTATTAGATGTCAATTTTAGACATGTTTTTGACGCTAATATTACATGTCAATGCTTGATGCGTTTTTTCTTTTTTGTCAATTTGAAGTTGTTTTGACATCAAAATAGTTTACATGCGTTGTGGGGAAATGAAATCCAGTGTAATTTGTAATTGAAGCTTTCAGCAAAACTTTTCTAATATTAATATACTTTTTGTCTCGTTATTTTTGGTGATCAAAAGGGCGTCAATATGTGGATGTCAAAAATATGTCAAGCTTTTTGACATCAAATCAGTTAGCATATTTGACATCATGCCATTTCATGCATGAAATTGAAAAATTCCTCTATAAATCCGTTCATTTTAAGCCATCCTAAAAACAAAATGTCTTGTAAAATCCAAAGGAGCTAGTTAATGGAAATGCAGACGTGTGGCTATCTCTCCGTATCAGCACTGAGGGTTAAATCTGGTTATATCATTTGCAAATATTTTTTAAAAATTGCCAACCGTTAACTTAAGGGCGTCACACGCCGGACACGGTGCGCACATGACAGTTGAAAGTAGCGCACACCAGACGCGCACATTCGCACGATATTTAAAATGAAACTAATCAGATGGCGCTCTGCGGCGCGGCAGAAATATCATCGGTGTCCTGAGTCGTGGCTGGTCGCCGCCGACTTGCGCCGCCGGTGTGTGTACCCTGATAAAAACCTATTTCTTGAATTCTGAAATGAGTGGCGCTGCGCGGCACTTCTGGTGTGCGACCTGCTTGAGTCAGAATTCGCCCCCTAGTGGCCGTCGAATGTGTCAGCATGTGAGACAATGTCATTCTTGTGGCCTGCATGGCTAGTTTTGTGCAAACGACCTACAGAATCTCATCAAATCATGTGACATATTAAATTGCTCATGGGAATCATCTCTTAATGTGCGATGATACTAACCGATGATACTGACCGAGTATTTTGCCCACACGGATTTGTTTGTGTGTCCAGTTAAGGAATGCAAAAGCCTTTATTCTCAGTGTATTCACTGTGGTGGAACGAATGAATGCTAACAACGAACACAAATGCATCGGCCGCCAACAGTTTTGGAGGGAACATGTAAACTTCATTAAAAAACGACAATTATTTTACTCGTTTATGATTAATGAAGACGTTTTTAAAAGATGTCTGTTTGTACTAATTTAAATAAATCTTGTGCACAGTGGACAACACTTGAATACAGCCGCTCGTGCATACGCTCTAGCCACATATGTAATGGGATCTTCCGCTCTGTCGTTTGTCGTTCGTCACATGCAGTGGAAAGGCGGCTTCAGTCTTTAACAATACAGAGCTTACAATACTTACGTTTCTGACTAGTTTCTACATATCGTCAAATAAATGTTAAACGACACGAAAACCTGATACATAAAGATTTCAATAACCATATGTAATATATGGAGGATGTATTGGGAATATAGAACAACAGAAGCTGCACTAGAGGCTCAAACTGGACAAAAATAGCACCGCAAATGTGAACTGCTAAAATTTTTACGAATGTATAGCCTAAATTGCTTGCATAAATTCAGCGTACATATAACTCTTTAAATAAACTATGCAATTATAATTGTGGTGGGCAAAACCCAATGCCATCCAGTCATGTCTGATTTGATGAGTGTGTTTGGAAAATGTGTGCTCAGGGCTATGTTTTTGCTTTGGTGACGTTTCCTCGCAGCTTGTGTTGACAAATCCACTAGAGGGCGAATCTCAAATATAGTCACTGAGCTGCATTTTCTTATACGTGTCATATATACAGTATGTCTTTCTCGTACACGTTCGTGAGAAGCCAGAGCTTCTAATGCATAATAGATGACCTTGTGATCAACCGATCCGCACACACCCTTCCCTAAACCCAATCGATAGTGTTTTCAAGAAAAAAACAAAAGTACATCCTGGCCTTGAAGGTTTAGCATGATTTCACATGGCTTTTTTTACTTGTTTTCTGGAACCATCCTTCACCCAACTTGAACCCAGTCTGCTCTATGTCCTAAGTATACAAGGCGAGCCACCAAGCAAACTGACCAAATTGAAAAAGACGTTCATACAGAGATAAAAAAAAAATTTAATCTAACATTGTGGTCAAAACAATTGTTATAGGGCTGTCTTTTCATACATTTCTGACATGTTTTTTGATGAGAATATTAGATTTCAATTTTTGATGTGTTGACGTGTTTTTGACATCAATGTTAGATCAATTTATTATATGTTTTGGACACCAATGATAGATTTAAATTTTTTGACTTGTTTTTTGACACCTATACTAGATGTCAATTGTTGATGTGTTTTTGACCATTATTAGATGTCAATTGTTGACGTGTTTTTTGACCATTATTAGATGTCAATTGTTGACGTGTTTTTGACCATTATTAGATGTCAATTGTTGACGTGTTTTTGACCATTATTAGATATCAATTGTTGACGTGTTTTTGACCATTATTAGATGTCAATTGTTGATGTGTTTTTGACCATTCCTAGATGTCAGTTGTTGACGTGTTTTTGACTATTATTAGATGTCAATTGTTGACGTGTTTTTGACGCCAATGTTAGATGTCAATTGTTGACGTGTTTTTGACCATTATTAGATGTCAATTGTTGATGTGTTTTTGACCATTATTAGATGTCAATTGTTGACGTGTTTTTGACCATTATTAGATGTCAGTTGTTTATGTGTTTTTGACCATTATTAGATGTCAATTGTTGATGTGTTTTTGACCATTATTAGATGTCAGTTGTTGACGTGTTTTTGACTATTATTAGATGTCAATTGTTGACGTGTTTTTGACCATAATTAGATGTCAATTGTTTACGTGTTTTTGACCATTATTAGATGTCAATTGTTGACGTGTTTTGACCATTATTAGATGTCAATTGTTGACGTGTTTTTGACCATTATTAGATGTCAGTTGTTGACAATGTTAGATGTCAATTTTTGATGTTTTTTGACACTAATATTATTCTAAATTGTTGACATGTTTTTGACGTCAATATTAGATTCAACTACACTGTTTCAATTCACTATGATCTTTAATGTGAAGCTGCTTTGACACAATCTTTATTGTAAAAGTGCTACAGAATAAAGGTAAATTGAATTAAATGTCAATTTTTGACGTGTTTTTGATGCCAATATTTTTGTCAATTTTTGGACGTGTTTTTGATGCCAATATTTTTGTCAATTTTTGACGTTTTTTTATGCCAATGTTAGATGTCAAATGTTGACATGTTTTTTGACGCCAATGTTAGATGTAAATTTAACACCAATAATAGACTATTTTTGACATGTTTTTTGATATCATCATTAGATGTCAATTTATGACGGGTTTTTGATGCCAATGTTGTACATTTTTGACATGTTTTTTGACCATTATTAGATGTCAATTTTTGATGTGTTTTTTATGCCAATGTTAGATGCTAATATTAATCTAAATTATTGACGTGTTTTTTGACACTATTGTTAGATGTCAATTTTTGACATGTTTTTGATGCCAATATTAATGTCAATTTTTGACTTGTTTTTTAATGCCAAAGTTAGATGTCAATTTTTGATGTTTTTTGAGACTAATATTAATCTAAATTATTGACGTGTTTTTTGACACCAATTGTTGATGTGTTTTTGACGCCAATGTTAGATGTCAATTGTTGATGTGTTTTTGACCATTATTAGATGTCAATTGTTGACGTGTTTTTGTCGCCAATGTTAAATGTCAATTGTTGACGTGTTTTTGACCATTATTAGATGTCAATTGTTGACGTGTTTTTGTCGCCAATGTTAGATGTCAATTGTTGACATGTTTTGACGCCAATGTTAGATGTCAATTGTTGACGTGTTTTTGACCATTATTAGATGTCAATTGTTGACGTGTTTTTGTCGCCAATGTTAGATATCAATTGTTGACATGTTTTGACGCCAATGTTAGATGTCAATTGTTGACGTGTTTTTGACGCCAATGTTAGATGTCAATTGTTGACGTGTTTTTGACGCCAATGTTAGATGTTTATTGTTGACGTGTTTTTGACGCCAATGTTAGATGTCAATTGTTGACGTGTTTTTGATGCCAATGTTAGATGTTTATTGTTGACGTGTTTTTGACGCCAATGTTAGATGTCAATTGTTGACGTGTTTTTGACGCCAATGTTAGATGTCAATTGTTGATATTTTTTGACACTAATATTAATCTAAATTATTGACATGTTTTTTGACATCATTATTAGATGTTTTTGACATGTTTTTGATGCCAATGTTGTAAATTTTTGGCATGTTTTTTTGACCATTATTAGATGTCAATTGTAGACATGTTTTTGGCGCCAATGTTACATGTCAATGCTTGATGCGTTTTTTCTTTTTTGTCAATTTAAGTTGTTTTGACATCAAAATAGTTTACATGCGTTGTGGGGAAATGAAATCCATTGTAATTTGTAATTGAAGCTTTCAGCAAAACTTTTCTAATATTAATATACTTTTTGTCTCGTTATTTTTGGTGATCAAAAGGGCGTCAATATGTGGATGTCAAAAATATGTCAAGCTTTTTGACATCAAATCAGTTAGCATATTTGACATCATGCCATTTCATGCCTGAAATTGAAAAATTCCTCTATAAATCCATTCATTTTAAGCCATCCTAAAAACAAAATGTCTTGTAAAATCCAAAGGAGCTAGTTAATGGAAATGCAGACGTGTGGCTATCTCTCCGTATCAGCACTGAGGGTTAAATCTGTCCTCTGATAACTGCAGTGTCATTTTAGGGTGGTGCTGATAATGAGCCACAAATAACACAGCTGTGTAGACGTTAGCGATGTTAGCATGCGTGTCTGAGCTTGGCTAATGAATTACCTAAGCAGCGCTGCATGTTTTCAGCTGTCTGAGGCGTGGTGTTTTGTTTCGCAGCTCTACAATGAGGAGGTGCTGGACCTGTTCGACTCCACCCGAGAAGTCAAGAAATCCAACATCAAGATCCACGAAGATGCCAATGGAGGAATTTACACCGTGGGAGTCACCACTCGAACCGTCAGCTCTGAAGCAGAGGTCGGTTTATATGAGGGTTTTCTGCACTTGCTTTACAGTCTAACATGTATGTATGTGCAAACAAACTGACAAACAAACAAGCAATTAAATACATAAATACACATATTTGGCATCCTTATTTTTATATACTCTACCTGATAAAAGTCTTGTGGTGGATTCCAGTTGTAAGACCAACAAATAATAACTTGACTTCTAGTTGATCATTTGGAGAAGTGTCAGAAGGTGGATTTTTCCATCTGTTGAACTGCATCCCAA
>NW_026613869.1:5000-24862 GCF_903798145.1 Danio aesculapii | reverse complement strand
TGTATTAATATGTCAGACATTGCTAAACATTGCTATGAATTAATGATGAGTTAAGACACATACTAATCATGAACTAACTTTAACTAAAACATGAGTTAGAAGAGTTCATGCGTGATTAACAGCTTCCATAATTAATTGTAAGTACATGTTGTTAATTAATGTGTTAATTAACATTTACATTTAGGCTAAATGTAACCAACATGAACTCATGAGCTGTTAATGTATAATTCTGTCATGACTTTACTTGGAGGGGCACAACTCATAAACTGTGTTTAAACTGTTCATGTTTATGTAGACATAACACTTTCTATTGTTATTCAGTGTAAGTGTACTAGAGATGCAGCAAACTGTTCATGAGTAATTAATGTAGTTAATGATGATGTGCCCCTCCAAGTAAAGTCACAATATAATTATACATATCATTTGGTGACACTGTTGCCCAAGAAGTTTGCTGGTTCGAGCCCTGGCTGGGTCAGTTGGCATTTCTATGTGAAGTTTGCATGTTCTCCCCATGTTTGCGTGGGTTTCCTCCAGGTGCTTCGGTTTCCCCCACAGTTCAAAGACATGCGGTATCGGTGAATTGAATAAACCAAAATTGTCTGTGGTGTGTGTATGTTTGTTTCCCAGTACTTGGTTGCAGCTGGAAGGGCATCTGCTGTGTAAAACATATGCTGGATAAGTTGTCAGTTAATTCTAATATGGTGACCACTGATGAATAAAGGGACTACACCGAAAGAAAATGAATGAATGAATATCATGAGTTCATGATGGTTAAATTAAGCATAAACTTGTGTAATACATTAATTAACAAACAAGCACTAACAATTAATTAAGGTAGCCGCTTTTCACACGTTAACTCATGTGACTCATGTTGTAGTTAAAGTTAGTTCACAATTAGTGCATGCATTAACTCATCTTTAGTTCATAATAAAGTAATGTTTAGTTTACATATTAACACATCATTATTCATGTACTGTTATTATTACCAACTAATTAGGTGGGCTCGGAGGGAGAGGAGCAATTAATGTTGACAAGACTGCAATATAGACAAGACTGTTGACAAGACTGCTTGAATCAATAATATTTACAATGTTTTTAAATGAAGTGGGCTCTATATAACAACTGTAACAAATGAAAAAGAATCCAGTTGCCAGAAAAAAACAAGTTTTCCCATTGTCTGTTTTAATTTAAGTCTCATTTAATGACTCGAAATCACACATTCCGCCTGGAAACTAGATGATGAAATGCACCATTCTGCCGACACACAAACAAGAGGAAAAGCAGAGAGAATAAAAGCAGAAGGAGGGGAGGAAGAAATGGAGAATGTGGAGGAGACACAAAGACATTAGAATATATATATATATATATATATATATATATATATATATATATATATATATATATATATATATATATATATATATATATATATATATCAGTACAAAAATAGAGAGTATCTTTGTTTTCTGCAAAAGAGAGCAGTGTTGCTAATTAGAGAGTTGAAATGATACCTGGTGCAACTGACATAGGTAGGGAGTAGCAGCATCTCCCTTGTGCCTGACAGTGCATGCTGAGACTGGTGTGTAAGCAATGGTAATGGCTGTCAGCTCCTGATAGCTGAAAAATGCCCTTTTAGTTTGCCGTGCTAAAGCTGTCATAGAGTCTCACATTAAAATGGCAGATGCAGTTAGATGTGATGGCAAGGCACATCATTATTTACAATGTAGTGTTTGCCTTACTGGCCCACAAATGGCACATATGCTTTCACTACAATGCACTCAATCAGCCCCTCGCCCACAAAACTGTGTTGTCAGAAACAATACAGTTTCTAGACATAGACAAACTAGGCAGTTGACTTGGGCGCAACTAGTTGCAGCCCAGTTTGTTCTGAGACAATACTCTTCTCCCAGGGACTCCAGGTCACGACTGCATGGGACAAAGTTAAAACAATATATATTCATACACATACACATTAAAATAACTAAAAATAGTAGATCTATGAAACTCTATGAAAAATGGCATCTTAATTAAGAGTACATCTGTTGATCTGATATTATAAATATTTGTACAGTATGCCATCAAACTAGATATATTCATTCATTCATTTTCCTTTGTCTTAGGCCCTTAAGTTAACAGGGGTCACAACAGCAGAATAAACCACCAACTATTCCGGTATATGTTTTACAGCGGATGCCAGTGAGCATATCTGTAATGTTTTAAGGTCCAAGGCCATTTAGTGATTTATAGACAATCTATTCTGAAGAAAATGTATCCTGGCAGCAGCATTCTGGATGAGCTGCAACTATCTGACTGTCTTTTTGGGAAGGCCAGTTACTGCTCCATAACAGTAATCCACCCTGCTGTTAATAAAGGCTTTGACAAGTTTCTTTAAGTTCTCACTGGGAACAAAGCAACTCTTGCAATGTTATTAAAGACGATAATATGCTGATTTTGTTACTGTTTTGACATGACTGATGAAATTCAGATCACACTAAAATTCTTGACCTTTTTGTGTTGTTTGACCCTTACACATTCACCTTGAAAACATCACCTCTGTTCCCAAATGCAATAACTCCAGTTTTCTCTTTGTTTAACTGAAGACAATTTTGGCACATCCAGTTGTCAATTTTATCAATGCATTGGCAGAAGGTGTCAATGGGGCTGTAATCATCAGGCAATAAGGCTAAGTAGATCTGAGTGTCATCAGCATAGCTGTGGTAGGAGATTTATTTCTTCTCATTATTTGACTCTGTGGGAGCATATAAAGATTGAACAGGAGAAGTGCCAGAATTAAACCTTGTGAGACTCCACGTCACCTTTACTGACATAGTAACCTCTTCCTTCAAGGCAAGATCTGAACCAATTGAGGACTATCCCAGAAAGCCCAACCAGGTTTTCCAGCCTATCCAGAAGTCTGCTGCACTGAGATCAAGCAATACCAGCACTGTTCCAAGATGGCGCCGATGACGATGGCAGCCTCCGTGTCGTACTCTGCAGTAGTGTTTGTGTTTTTGTTAGTTTGTCCTGTCTCGAGTCATTTTCCTACAACTAGTTTCACCAGAGACGAATTGTTGGACATTCGGGCACATACACCACCGAATATTTTTCCATACCTGGATTTATCTGATTTTCTGTTGGACATTGTAGTCGGCGGAGCCGCGGTGCTACTCAAACGCTTCCAAGCGCGCAGACGAGGAAAGCGTGCAGGCGCGCTGGTGAAACTCAGACAGCGCGGATTTCGGACCGCATTGCCTAGCATCCATCTAGCAAATCTCCGCTCTCTACCCAACAAAATAGACGAACTCATTCTGCTCTCTCAGACAAACAGGGATTTTCTGCATTCAGCTGCTCTGTGTTTCACGGAAACCTGGCTGAACGACACCATACCGGACAACACGCTTCACCTACCGGGCTATCAGCTGTTCAGAGCGGATCGCGACGAAGAATCAACGCGGAAATCGCGCGGTGGTGGGACGTGCTTTTACATCAATGAAAGGTGGTGTACAGATGTAACAGTTTTAAAGAAGATGTGCTTCCAGATCTCGAAGCACTGTTTATTAACTGTAAGCCTTTTTGCTCCCCGCGCGAGTTCTGCTCGTTTATCCTCGTCAGTGTTTACATTCCTCCGCTCGCGCACGCGAGTCTGGCGATACAGAAACTAGCTGATCAGATCACGGTGTTAGAGCAACAACACCCGGACTCTGTTTTAATCATTCTCGGGGATTTTAACAAAACAAAACTGTCCCGTGAACTGCCAAAATATAGACAGCATGTTACATGTCCCACAAAAGACAGCAATATTCTGGATCACTGCTATACCACAATAAAGGATGCATACCGCTCCGTCCAACGAGCAGCTTTGGGACACTCTGACCATTGTTTGATTCATCTCATTCCAACCTACAGGCAGAAACTGAAAACAGCCAAACCTGTATTAAGATCTGTGAAAAGATGGACTAACGAAACAGAGCGGGATCTACAAGCCTGTTTCGACCTCACTGACTGGAGTGTTTTTGAAGCTGCTGCAAACGATCTGGATGAGCTCACAGAGACTGTAACATCTTATATCAGTTTCTGTGAAGACGTGTGCATTCCTACCAGGACTCAACTCACATACAACAATGACAAACCATGGTTCACTGTAAAACTCAGACAGCTACGTCAGGCCAAGGAGGTTGCTTACAGGAATGGGGATAGGGCCTTGTATAAGCAAGCCAAATACACACTGGAAAAGGAGATCAGAGTCGCAAAAAGGAACTATTCTGAGAAACTAAGGAGTCAGTTCTCTTCCAGCGACTCAGCATCCGTGTGGAAAAGTCTGAAAAACATCACAAACTACAAGACACCATCCCCAGCACTGTAGACAATGAACGACTTGCAAACGACCTGAATGAGTTTTACTGCCGGTTTGAGAAAACCCCCCACACCCACTCTGAACTGCCCTTCACGCCACCATTAACACCTCCACCACCCCCCGCCTCCCTCATACCTGCCCTACAGTTTAACGAAGACGAGGTGCGCCAGGTCTTCCGGAAACAGAAGAGGAAAAAAGCACCAGGCCCAGATTTTATAACACCAGCCTGTTTAAAATCCTGTGCTGACCAACTGGCCCCCATCTTCACCCTGATCTTCAACAGATCACTGGAGCTGTGTGAAGTGCCCTCCTGCCTCAAACGCTCTACCCTCATCCCCATCCCAAAAGAAACCCAAACTTACAGGACTAAATGACTACAGACCAGTGGCACTAACATCTGTGGTCATGAAGTCTTTTGAAAAACTGATGCTGGCCCACCTGAAGGACATCACTGAACCCTCACTGGACTCTCTTCAGTTTGCCTACAGAGCAAACAGGTCTGTGGATGATGCAGTAAATATGGGACTGCATTATGCTCTGCAACACCTAGACAGACCAGGGACCTATGTGAGGATCTTGTTTGTTGACTTCAGCTCGGCGTTTAACACTATCAACCCAAAACTTCTCCTGCCCAAATTAACTCAGCTCTCTGTGCCCACCTCTGTCTGTCAGTGGATCAACAGCTTCCTAACGGACAGGCAGCAGCTGGTGAAGCTGGGAAAATTCTCATCTAGCATCCGCACAATCAGCACTGGCGCCCCCCAGGGGTGTGTCCTCTCCCCACTGCTCTTCTCCCTGTACACGAATGACTGCACATCAAAAGACTCCTCTGTGAAGCTCTTGAAGTTTGGAGACGACACCACACTTATCGGCCTCATTCAGGACGGTGACGAGTCTGCTTACAGACAGGAGGTTAAGGAGTTGGCTGTCTGGTGTAGCCACAACAACCTGGAGCTCAACACGCTCAAAACAGTGGAGATGATAGTGGACTTCAGGAGAAACCCCCCTGCTCTCCCCCCACTGAGCATCATGGACAGCATTGTGGCAGCAGTGGAGTCATTCAGGTTCCTGGGCACCACCATCTCTCAGGACCTGAAGTGGGACACTCACATTGACTCCATTGTCAAAAAAGCTCAACAGAGGCTGTACTTTCTTCGTCAGCTGAGGAAGTTTAACCTCCCAAAGGAGCTGCTGAAACAGTTCTACACCTCCATCATTGAATCAGTCATCTGCACATCAATAACTGTCTGGTTTAGCTCAGCTACTAAATACGACCTCCAAAGACTACGTCGAATAGTTCGGACTGCTGAGCGAATCACTGGTACAACCCTTCCAACTCCCCAAGAACTGTACTTATCCAGAGCGAGCAGAAGGGCTGCCAAAATCACTCTGGACCCCTCACACCCAGCACACTGCCTCTTTGAACTTTTACCTTCTGGTCGACGCTACAGAGCACTGCGCACCAGAACAGCCCAACACAGAAACAGTTTCTTTCCTCAGGCAATCCATCTCATGAACACTTGATGATAATAATTGTGGAACCAACATCACTACTTGCTATACACTTTTATACACATATACACTTATTTAACAACACACTTTACATGCCAATTTGCACATAACAGCTGCACATATAACGTTGTATATAGTAATAAACACGTACATACACTTGTCAATCTGTATATTTGCACTCACTACTTCAATTTTTTTAAATATATTTATTATCTGTTTTTTGTCCTGTCTCTGTAATGCTGTTGCACTGTAGAAGCTCTGTCACGAAAACAAATTCCTAGTATGTGTGAACATACCTGGCAATAAAGCTCTTTCTGATTCTGATTCTGTTAGTTTGCCTGAATCCATATTTAGGCAAATATCAATGATTATCATTATGCAAGTCTCTCTACTGTTGCAAAGAGGGTGTTATTTAAGTTCCTGTTTATAAGGTTGAAAAGAAAGTCTGCCTAGCAATGTTTAGTGCCTAGCAATGTTTAGCATGAAGACTTTCTTATTTGTGTCATAATGGACTACAAGTTTTGTCCTCCTCCACATGCCCTCAGTTTTGTGGCATTATCCTTTCATCATCTGTATTGCTGTTGAGTTTCTCCAAGGTGCGTTTTGTCTCCCACTCCTTTTCTTGACTTTAACAAAAGCAATGTCATCCATTACATTCTTAACTTTAAAGTTAAACAAATCAAGGAGAAAATCAATAGAGTCTGCAGATATGCTTGGTGCTTGTGATATGACTTTCATAAACTACTCACTAGTGTTCTCATGTATGCATTTATTTCTGCCAGAGACAGAACTGTCTTCAATTCAATTCAAGTTTATTTATATAGCGCTTTTACAATGTAGATTGTGTCTTAGCCATTTAACATAGAAGTTCTAGTAAAATCCATATTTCAGAGTTGAAGTTCAGTTTAGGTAAGTGTGATTTAAATTTCATTGCTAAATGTTTAAACACTGAAGAGCAAATCCATCGATGTGCAGGTCTACAAGTCCCAATCCAAGCAAGCCAGTGGGGACAGTTGCGATTTCAATGCATGCATCCAGTCATTCATTCCATATCTCCATCTCACCTCAGGTTAACATTAAGAATACATTTACACACACCTTTGTGTTCTTTGTGTTTGTCTTTCATCATTAGTCCGGGAAAGTTGTTCATCAGTGCTGTGCCGGCCAAACCGAGTGAGAGAATGGCAAAGGCTTCCAATTGTCTTTTTTTGTAGGGTACAGCCAGCGTTGTGGAGGTGCGGTTACAGCATTAAACCTTTGACTTGATTGTTTATGGATGTATATCAGATCTCATTAGTAGCTGTAGCTGCTCTATACCCATTCCGGGTCCACTACACATTTACTCACGGCAGCATGGGAACCATTCTGACAAAGGCCAGGGAACCATTCTGGGAACCCTTCATAGGGAACAATTCTGACAAACACTACACTCAGTAGTGAGCACTATCACTGTTCGGAGCTCACAGGGTGACATAGCAAGTGGCAGTGGAGAGCTCTTGGGTCGTGGGCCATCGCAGTTGGTGTCAGAAGTGGGATGGCCACCCGGAAGAGGACGACGAGAGGTCGAAGGGTGGGGCTACGATCCGCAGTGAAGGACGTGGCTTGGCGTAGGCTGTCATCTGAGAATGAGAAGGAAGCTACAAAGCGTCACAGCAGCCTTGATCCTTTGACGGAGTCCAGTGGAGGCATGGAGAGCCTGATGAGGGATTTCCTCAAGGCACAGCAGACAAGAGAAGAGAGGTTTCTGCGAGAACTGCATGGTTTGCGAGTGACCGTCCAGCAGGCGGTGCAATCCACACCAGAAGCACCGACAGACAACCCTTCGCCAGAGCCTGAGAGAGAAATCACAGGAGAGTTTTTGCTACCACCGCCTTCCCCACCACCACCTGCACTTCCATCACATCACCGGGCCCAGTTTGCACACTGCCAGAAACGCTGTTGCCACCGTTTAAGATGGGTGACGACATGGAGAACTATCTACGGCGATTTGAATGTCTGGCGCAGACATGACAGTGGCCCAAGGAACAATGGAGCTGTCGGCTGGTACCACTATTAACCGGTCGAGCGCTGGAGGCTTATCTGGCAATGGATGAGGTCAGTGCTGATGATTACTTGCAATTAAAAGACTCTCTGTTGCAGAAATGCAATGTGTCGGCGGAAAGCTATCGGCAGCGCTGATAGTGCTGATAATACGAAATGTATTATCGCCTATACCAACATATGTATCAGCGCTTGATTTGACCAGGTGTTCATTCGGTGGAGGAAATCGTTGAGCAGATTATTCTGGAGCAACTACTAAGGGTCATGAAACCGGAAGCCAGGATCTGGGTGAAACAACATGAGCCAAACACAGGACTGGCAGCAGCACGGTTAGCCCAGCAGTATGCTAATGCTCATTGCTCCGGTCTGTGCATGCAACCTGAAAGAGGTATTACATGACACATTCGTCACAATACTGATAACCGACATAGACGGGAACTTGAGACTGAACTGACACCTAGATTGATCTGTTATGCATGTCGTCAATACGGACACAAAGCCTCAATTTGCCCGGCAAGAAAACCTAAGCTAACGGGTATGCTAACGGGTATGTGCTATGTACCATGTGAGGATGATGCTAACAGTGACTGTTTAATGTCTCAGAGTGTTGATATGTTGTGATGAACAGTCATGAACTTAAAGCATTGCTAGACACAGGAAGTTAAATTTCTCAGATTAAATCATGCCATGTAAACAATATTGATTACGCAAATACCACAGATGTACGCTGCATTCATGGGGATGTTAAAAACTATCCAAAGGCCGAAGTGCTTGTGGATATTCAATATGAACTGTATCTTTTGAAAGTGGCTGTTGTCACTAATTTGTCAGTTGACAAGATTTTAGGTCGAGATCTGCCAATTTTGAATGAACTGTATAGCAAGACTATCAAAACGAACTGTGCGGGACTAAATTAAACTGAACATGTGTTAACTGTTGTGACACGTGCTCAAGCTAAGATGGGTTTGCTACCATTGCCAGACTTAGATGATAGTCTGCTGCTAGGGGCAACCAAGGGTGAAAAAAAAAAACAGAAAACAGAAAAGACTGTTAAAAAAAACTGGGTGCACCAGTTATCAAAGCACAATTAGATGGTTTAGAAGCTAAGAACTGGCAAATACCAGAAAACATTTCTGAGCTGCAAAAGAGTGATGAGTCTTTGAAAAAAACTGTTTAAAAGAGCTGAGAACCTGAACAATGCTACTGTGAATAATGAACATTTTGTTATCATTGATGATGTTTTATATGTGCAGGTCAAAGAGGTTAAACGTTTGGTTGTACCCATGTCGGTCCGTTCTATTGTGTTACACCTAGCACACACACTACCATGGGCAGGACATCTAGCATTTTAGAAAACATAAACGCATCAGTACACGTTTTTTCTGGCCAACCATGTACACTGACGTCCAAACATATTGCAACACATGCAGCACATGTCAGACTACCAGTGCAGTTCGCCACAGAGACAAAGCACCATTACAGCCACTTCCCATTGTTTTAACCCCCTTCTGCTGCATAGCTATGGATATAGTAGGGGTACTTGAAAGAAGTAGTGCCGGATATCACTACATCCTAGTCGCTTGTGACTATGACACTTGTTACCCTGAAGCATTCCCAATTCGCATGGTGACCACATCAAAAGTTGTTCAAGCTCTTACTGAACTGTTTTCTAGGGTTGGAATCCCGGATGAAATTTGTCACGGATAATGAAAGAGTTTCACCAGCAGCTAGGCATCAAAGCTCTGAAAACAACATCTTACCACCCACAGACTGATGAATTGGTCGAACATTTCAACGGGACAAAGAGTATGCTAAGGAAATTCGTTTCAGACACAGGTAAAGAATGGAACAAGTGGTTGCCATTCTTACTGGCTGCTTACAGAGAAGTGCCACAGGCATCCACCGGATTTGCACCATTTGAACTGCTGTATGGCTGGCCAGTCCAGGGACCTCTGGACATCCTTAAAAAGGCATGGACAAAATCTCCAACAGCGGCAGAGGACAGCAGCATTGTGAAGTTAACTTGGAGATGAGAGACAAGCTGGATATATACAAGGAGCAGGCGATGGAGAACCTGAAAGAGGCACAGACAAAACAGAAGAGATGTATGATATGAAGAGCAGACTACGGCAGTTCCAATCTGGTCAAAAGGTACTGTTATTACTACCTACATCAACAAATAGACTTTTAGCAAAATGGCAGGGGCCATATGAAATCACCGGGTAGATGGGTCCAGTCACATATGAAATACTTCAACCTGAAAGAAAGAAGACTCGACAAATTTACCAAGTGAACCTGCTAGAGGAGTGGAAAGAAAGGAAGGAACCAGAGAGGATACTGATGGTGAGAGAAGTCAAGGAGGAGAATGAAGAACCTGCTGAAGAAATGGTTACTCCAAGAGAAGCTGCAGAACTGAAGCTGGATCATCTGGAGGAAAGCAAGAAAAAGGAGTTACAAGAGCTACTTAGCAAGTACCCTTTGCTGTTCCAGAAGAGACCAGGCAGGACAGAGATAACTCAATATACCATCCACTTAACAGACCTGACACCATCAAGACAAATATCATACCGGATACCAGAGAAACTGTTGAAGCCATTGAAGGAAGAAATCGAGACGATGAAACAACTTGGGGTGATAGAATCATCATCATCGGAAAGGAGCAGTCCTATCATGATCGTGCCAAAGAAAGACGGATCACTGAGGATCTGTGGACTTTTAGAAAATTAAATTCAGTCGAAGTTTAATGCTTACCCGATGCCTAGAATAGATGACCTACTGGAGAGAATAGGGCAGGCCCACTTCATAACCACACTGGATTTGTGTTAAGGTTAAATGGCAAGTGCCCCTCCATCACCCATCTAAAACCCTGACTGCCTTCAGAACACCTCTTGGGCTTGATACCAGTTAACGGTGCTTCCCTTTGGGTTACATGGGGCACCTGCTACCGTCAAATGCCTGATGGACCAAGTTCTCCAGGGTTGTGAGGAATACGCAGCTGCTTATCTAGACGACGTAGTGATCTACAGTCACACGTGGGAGGATCATTTAAAGCACTTAAGACAGACGCTGGAGAAGATACAAGAAATGGACCTTTCCTTAGATGTGGTAAAATGTGAATGGGGACGAGGTGAGACTAACTATCTGGGCTATATACTGGGCAATGGTGGACTCAGGCCACAGATAGACAAAGTATAAGCGATCAAGAAAAGCCAACGACCAAGAAAGAGGTTCGATCCCTTTTAGGACTACTGGGCTGGTATCGTCGCTTCATCCCTGATTTCGCAGCAATAGCAGCACCTTTGACGGATTTACTCCAGAAAGGTACAAAGAACCCAGTTTGTGGACTGAAGCCTGTGAGCAGGCCCGGACATTATTGAGAGAGAGACTGTGTGGACAACCAGTGCTGAAGAGTCCGGATTTCTGTCAAAGATTCTTTGTACAAGTAGACGCATCAGATATAGGCGCAGGGATAGGCGCAGTACTGGCCTAAGGACCAACTGGACGAGAACGACCTGTGGTATTCCTGAGTAGGAAGCTGTTGCCTAGGAAAACACGTTACTCTAAATTGGAGAAGGAGTGTCTGGTGATAAAGTGGTCCCTAGAATCCCTGAATTACTACCTCCTGGGGCGGGTTCACAAATACACTTACACACACGCACATACATAGGTCTACTCTCTTTTTCCTCTCGCTATGCTGCTAATGACAAAGGGCCCTGTCATCTCGCATGCATTAGTCATTCATTCCATATCTCCATCTCCCCTCAGGTTAACATTAAGCATACATTTACACACACCTTTGTTTTCGTGTCTTTGTGTTTGTCTTTCGTCATTTGTCCGGGAAAGTTGGTCTTCAGTGCTGTGCCGGCCAATCTGAGCGAGAGAAGACAACTCTGCTGTCCTGTGTTTCACGGAAACCTGGCTAAACGAAGCCATTCCGGACAGCGCATTAAACCTACTGGACTTTCAGCTGTACAGAGCAGATCGCGATACGGAGTCAACGGGCAAAACGCGCGGTGGTGGGACATGCTTTTACATTAACAGAAGGTGGTGTACGGATGTAACTGTGTTAAAGAAGATGTGCTGTCCTGATGTGGAAGTGCTTTTCATTAACTGTAAGCCTTTTTATTCACCAAGAGAGTTTTCCTCGTTCATTCTCGTCTGTGTTTACATTCCACCGCAAGCACACGTGAGTACTGCACTGCAACAGCTGGCTGATCTGATCACAGAGACAGAACAACAACACCCGGACTCTGATTTTATCATACTTGGGGACTTTAATCAGGCAAAACTCACACATGAGCTGCCTAAATTCAAACAGCACATTACATGCCCCACCAGAGACAATAACATTTTGGACCATTGCTACACCACAATAAAGGATGCATATCGCTCCGTCGCCAGAGCAGCTCTAGGACTCTCCGATCACTGCCTGGTTCATCTCATACCAACGTACAGGCAAAAACTTAAAACTACTAAGCCAGTATTAAGGACTGTCAAGAGATGGACCAACGACACAGAGCAGGTCTTACAAGCCTGTTTTGAATGCACTGACTGGAATGTTTTTGAAGCTGCAGCCACAGATCTGGACGAGCTCACAGAGACTGTAACATCATACATCAGTTTCTGTGAGGAGTTATGCATCCCTACCAGGACCTACTTGTCATTTAACAATGATAAACCATGGTTCACACCAAAACTCAGACAGCTTCGTCAGGCCAAAGAGGATGCTTACAGGAGTGGTGACAGGATCCTTTACAATCAGGCCAGGAACACATTGACAAAGGAGATTGGTGTGGCTAAGAAAAGCTATGCCAAAAAGCTGCAAAACCAGTTTTCAGCCAACGACCCTGCATCAGTGTGGAGAGGCTTAAAAGATTTCACTAATTACAAGACACCGTCCCCCAGTATCGACAGCAATAAACATATTGCAAACGAGCTGAATATGTTCTACTGTAGGTTTGACACCTATGACCAGACACCTCACACCCGCCCGGATCATCTCCCTACACAGCCATCAACACCACATCAACACAGCCCGGACCATCTCCCTACACAGCCATCAACACCACATCAACACAGCCCGGACCGTCTCCCTACACAGCCATCAATACCACATCAACACAGCCCGAACCATCGCCCTACACAGCCATCAACACCTCCAGCCATCTTCCTCTCCCCCCCTGCTCTTCAGATCAGTGAGGATCATGTGCGTCAGATCTTCAGTAAACAGAAGAGAAGGAAAGCACCAGGGCCAGATGGTGTCTCACCAGCCTGTCTGAGAACCTGCGCTGACCAGCTGGCTCCCATTTTCTCACATATCTTCAATAGATCACTGGAACAGCGCAAAGTTCCATCCTGCTTTAAGCGCTCCACCATCATCCCAATCCCGAAGAAGTCAAAGATCACAGGACTCAATGACTACAGACCTGTGGCCTTAACATCTGTGGCCATGAAGTCATTCGAAAGACTGGTGCTAGCATATCTGAAGGACATCACTGGACCCCTGCTGGACCCCCTGCAGTTCGCCTATAGAGCAAACCGGTCTGTGGATGATGCAGTCAACATGGGACTGCATTATACCCTACAACATCTGGACAAACCAGGGAACTACGCAAGGATTCTGTTTGTGGACTTCAGTTCTGCCTTTAACACCATCGTCCCATCACTGCTTGAGTACAAACTGGCCCAGCTCTCTGTTCCTAGCTCTGTCTGTCAATGGATCACCAGCTTTCTGACAGATAGACAACAGCTAGTCAGAATGGGCAAAATCACATCCGACAGCCGCACCATCAGCACTGGTGCCCCCCAGGGATGTGTTCTTTCTCCACTGCTCTTCTCCCTGTACACCAACGACTGCACTGCAAAAGACCCCTCCATCAAACTCTTTAAGTTTGCAGACGACACTACTGTTATCGGCCTCATCCAGAACGGTGACGAGTCTGCATACAGACAGGAGGTGGAGCGGCTGGCGTTATGGTGCAGATACAACAACCTGGAGCTGAACACGCTCAAAACAGAGGAGATGATAGTGGACTTCAGGAGAAACCCCCCTGCACTCCCCCCACTCACCATCATGAACAGCACTGTGGCTGCAGTAGAGTCATTCAGGTTCCTGGGCACCACCATCTCTCAGGATCTGAAGTGGGACATTCATATAGACTCTATTGTGAAGAAAGCCCAGCAGAGACTGTACTTCCTTCGTCAGCTGAGGAAGTTCAACCTGCCACAGGAGCTACTCGTACAGTTCTACTCAGCTGTCATCCAATCCATCCTCAGCACTTCAATCACCGTCTTGTTCGGCTCAGCTGCCAAAACCGACCTCCGTAGACTACAGCGAATAGTCCGGACTGCTGAACGAATCACTGGCACTACCCTTCCTACACTTCAAGAACTGTACTCTTCCAGAGTGAGTAAAAGGGCTCGCAAAATCACTCTGGACCCCTCACACCCAGCACACTACCTGTTCGAACTGTTACCGTCTGGTCGGCGCTTCAGAGCACCAAGCACAAAAACAGCCAGACACAGGAAAAGTTTCTTTCCTCAGGCTGTCTACCTAATGAACAGTTAAATATTCCCCTACTGTGCAATAAATATGTGCAATACTTTCTCATACGCACTTGTACACAGCACCTTATATCAATATACAATGCAATACTTTCTACATTCGCACTTGTACACTTATAACCTGTATATTTAAAACAATCTGTACATACAACTCAACATCCAGGTTTCTTCACTAACCGCATCTGTTTAATGTTCATCATTTTTTATTATTATTTTATTTTATTTTTTTTGTTTTTGTTATTATTTTGTGTTGGTCACTTGTATGTTGGTCACTTTATGTACACTGGAAGCTTCTGTAGCCAAAACAAATTCCTTGTGTGTGTGAAGCACACTTGGCAATAAAACTGATTCTGATTCTGATTCAGAATGGCGCCGCCATGGCGGCACCAAGCACTGAAGTGCCAACCATACCAATCGTCTTTTTTTGTACGGTACAGCCAGCATTGTGGAGGTGCAGTTACAGCATTAAACCATTGACTGTTGATTGTTTATGGATGTATGTCAGATCTCATTAGTAGCTGTGTGCTTTATACTGATGAATGCCACATTTAAATGTTTATTGTTATAATGTAGATACTTACCTGAAATTACCAGTCAATGGTACGCTCAAAAAAAAAGGGGGGTGGAGTCTGGCCCTTAAAAGGAGACAGCAGACTCAGAAACAGGGTCAGTTTACCTGACTAGCGAGCGTGTTGTGGCAGAATCTTAAGCAACCCCCCTTCCCCCCTCATTCAGTGTCTGTGTGACGTAGATAAGCTTCTTTCTGATATATTGTAGATATTTATTGTGTTTGTGTTGTATATATCGTATTTTTTATTTGTTTTGTTTATTTGAGTTGTTACTTTGTAATAATTATTTTTTTCGTACATACCTTTTGGGAAATAGGTCACTGCACGTTTATCTGCACTGGATTGTTTTACGTTATCCTTGTAAATAAACCATCTGTTTTTTGAGAACTATTTGTTTTTTGTTTTTTTTTTGTTGGTGTTGGGCATCCCATGCCTGGTGGTGAACCCATTTCGGTTCCACTACACAACTACTCACGGTGGCACGGGAACCATTCTGACAAACACTACACTCAGTAGTGAGCACTATCACCACTCGGAGCTCACAGGGTGCTCCATATTTCTTTAATGATATCTATAATGAGATCGGTATGATGCCTCTTTATGAACTGATACAAATTGATAATGTTTAGATAGATAAGACCTGAACCAGGCCAGTGCAGTTCCTGTAATACCAACAAAATGTTCAAACCTATGAAGAAGAATATTATGATTGATTGTATCAAATGCAGCACTGAGGTCCAATAACACTAAGAGAGATGATTGGAGAACAGAAGGAGGTCATTTGTAACTCTTAGGAGTGCAATTTCTGTGCTATGAAATGCTCTAAATCCAGATAGAAATTTTGTCATAAGTACTGTTTCTTTGTAGGAAGGAACATAGTTGAGCAGATATGACCTTTTCTAGTATCTTTGATAGAAAAGGCAGGTTTGAAATGGGTCTATAATTTGTTAGAAAGAAAAGGCATGGATTTAAACATTAAGACAATATGCGATCATTATATCAGTCGTGACTTACCTGAAGCTCTGAGCGCAATGAAAATAATTAACATGTAGAATGTCCTATGAGGCGGAGGATGATGGTAATGCTCATAAAATAATAAATAAGGCAGAATATATATATATATATATATATATATATATATATATATATATATACACTGGCGATCAAAATTAGAGAACAATTTATAAATAATTGAACAATTCTGAAATAATTTCATCTTTACTGCTCAACAGTTGAAGGAGTTTTTGTCCCGTCTATACCATGCTACCAGAACACCTTTTAACCAAAATAACTAAAGCATTTTAACAAAAACCATTATTTTGCAGAAAACACACTGATCAAAATTAGAGAACACTTTCAGATACCTCCCAGTTATTGGTGTTAATCTGGCACCTGGTGCTAATTTCCATGATTATCTGTCAACCCCTATTTAACTATCAGCCTAACTTTCAGTTTCACTGATTCTGCAATGTGGTGGGTCGTTCTAAAGTGACTGAAAGCCTCCGGCAGCAGGTTGTCCAGATGAAAGCCAAAGGGATGACCCTATCAGCAATAGCAAGACAGGTTGGACATTCCAAATCTGTGATTTCAAGAATATTGAATCTTTACAACATCACAAACTCATTCAAGTCCCCCAAGAAGGCTGGTCGTCCACGGAAGACAAATACAAGAGAGGACAGGATACTGCGGAGGATCTCAATGGGCAATCGTTTCCACACTGCAGCTGGAATTGCTCTCCAGTTCAGCGCTAAACGGGGTAAAGATCGGTCTCGTCATACAGTGTCTCGAAGTTTAAGAGAATTTGGACTCAAAGTCCACTCTGCAGTGACCAAACCTCTCATAAGCAGAAAGAATCAAAAGGCTAGACTAAGCTTTGCTGAGGTGCATGTTGTGTAGACAGAGGACAGAGCACAACTGGTCCAAAGTTCAATTCAGTGATGAAAGCAAGCTTAATTTATTTGGGTTTGATGGGAAACATTATGTTCGGCGACAAAGACTGAACCAAAAGTGTGTAAAGAAGTTAGTGAAAAGTGGAGGAAGTGTCATGGTTTGGGGTATGTTTTCTGCAGCAGGAGTTGAGTCTCTTATACAGCTAAGTGGCAAAGTGAATGCAAATGTTTATCAGAACCTTCTTCAACAACATATGGTTCCTTCCCTGCGTTTATCACCCTATCAGCCAGCAGTTTTCATGCAGGACAATGCTCCATGTCACACAGCAAAAAGGGTAAAGCAGTTCCTTGAAACTGAAAACATTGAAATAATGACATGGCCTGCCCAGAGTCCTGAACTCAACCCAATAGAGAACCTCTGGAAAATCCTTGGTGACAAAATTATGGTCAAGAAACCCACTACAGTCATCGAACTGTGGAGAAGACTGAAAGAACAGTGGACCAAAATCACACCAGAGCAGTGTGAGGGACTAGTGCTGTTCTGTGGCTGTCCTGTGGCCGCAAATGTGCTTAAGTCATTCAGAGCAGAGGCCTGTACACTTTCTACTAATTGCTGACTGTCGTAACCTTCAGAAAATTTTGTTGTAATCTCTTTCCATGCTACAGTCATTGTTGTTCTCTAATTTTGATCAGTGTGTTTTCTGCAAAATAATGGTTTATGTGGAAATGTCTTCGTTAATTTGGGGAAAAGGTGTTCTGGTAGCATGGTATAGATGGGACAAAAACTCCTTCAACTGTTGAGCAGTGAAGATGAAATTATTTCAGAATTGTTCAATTATTTATAAATTGTTCTCTAATTTTGATTGCCAGTGTATATATATATATATATATATATATATATATATATATATATATATATATATATATATATATATATATATATATATATATATATATATCCACTGGTAAGAGTGTGAACCTCTTACTAATTGAATGCTAAAAGGCTGGACACCCACAACACTATTAAAGTTTTTGATGAAATAATTTTATGTTAAACTTTTTAGTACAATGAAATTCAAAAATGCAATCTGAAAAGATAACACAACAAAACAGCTGCTTAATCTCTTTGTGTCAGCAAAAACTGAAATGTGTTCCACCTACAGTATATCTAAAACAATGTATTTGATCATAGGGCTTATCTTTATAATTAAAATAAGAAACAAATCCCCTGTGAAATAAATCTAAATAGTAACAAAATAAAGATTTGGTCATGAGCCTCAGCATCTGATGGAGGGTAAGTTTAAAGCAGCAGACGAGAAAATTAAAAATAAATACAAAAAAGAGCCAAATAAACTTCATCTGGAGTTCAAAATAACTTCATCAATTCTAAAGCCATCAAACAATGTAATGGACATGTAACACTGACCTGGAACAATGCTTGCAACTGAAAATCAACATATATTGCAAGAAAATAAAGTAAATCAATTAGTTAGTAACAATGTGTAACACCACTCCTGCAACCACCAGAATACTTCTATGTGTGGCTTCAACTATTTTTTTTCCTTAAACTTTCTAGTCTTCCACTTAAGTAATGGCTTACACTTTCCAAATTACAAGTTTTGGATTAATCAAGCACTGTTAATAACCTTCACACATTTGTATAATTAAAAAGGTGGCCATCTCACAATCCAGCACACTTCAAATTACTGTCAGACATCTTGCTGCAAAAAAAAAAAAAAAAAAAAAAAAAAAAAAAAATACTGGAATTATATCTACAGAAAAGGTCTAAAGGAGGTCATATAAAAGTGATCATTAAATATGAGTGACTTTATATATATCAGCCAAACCGTAAGAATTCAAACCATGAATAAAGCAGTGAATCAGTGAATTTTAAGGATGTGGTCATTTGTCCTATACAATCTGAAAAGTAAAAAAAAATTACACCAAGATATGTACAAAATTAACCCCTCATGGACTTTAAAGTCACAGCATAAATAATGCATATTATAGATTAATTTATGAATTGCATTTGAAATGTTAAACAGGGCCATGATGAAAACAAGCCTATGATGTTTGTTATTAACAAAGTGGAAAAATGTACCAAACGGCATACCTTTTTTAAAATATTTTTTTTTTCCATTTAAAAGTATACAATAATATGCTTTGCATCTATTACAAAAAATAAAATAAAATAAACAATAAACACTCTAATTATCAACCAACATAAAAGAAAAGCATGAATGTATATGAACAAATGACTGAAGAGATGTGACACTGGCTAGTTTTGTCCATATAACTGGATGCAGCTCCTTCTTTTGAGAAGGTGTATTTGGACTGTTTTACTTTCTTGGAGATAATATTCATTTTCCAAAGTAGCCAAAGTTGGCAAAGGCATCTTGTTTAGGTTGCACCATGGAAGCGTTCATGCCCTGGCCAGTACCAATGCTGGGCATGCCTAGGGAACCTTGTAGGCCTATTCCAGCTGGCACAATATTTGTGCCCATTAGTCCTTGATTGACAGACATTCCTCCAATACCCATGGAGCCAATTCCTGTGGTACCCATCGCCATTGTAGAGGGCATGGATCCAACCATCATGGGGTTCATTCCTCTTTTGAGAGCAGCTGTCGAGGATTGGGCATTGAGTGTCATTCTGGCAAAATTGTGAGTGACCATATTTAAAGGCGGCTGAACACCTAAATAAGAAACATTATTATGGTTATTCATTATATTATGTTATGTTCAATTTCAATAAACATTTTTAGCATGTTACTATTAAATGATAAAGAAAAAAATGTTGTTTGATATATTTAACCTTGCTGCATCATGGTATTGAGTGTGGGCTGTATGGGTTTGGAAGGGTTCAGGCCTGCAGAGAGGAAATCCAGGCTGATGTTGACACTTGGGTCTGACCAAGTAGAAGGCATTGATAACT
>NW_026613868.1:0-25056 GCF_903798145.1 Danio aesculapii | reverse complement strand
AGTTAAAAGTCATCAGTTATTGGCTGCTGGCTAGACTGAGTTAAATGAGTCCAGTTAGAAGTCTGTAGGACAGTCTGATGCAGAGTTATGATCTCACAAAGTTTGACCCAATGTTAAGTCAATGGGACTTTTGGGATTTTTCTGGGTCGTTTTTCGGAAAACCCAAGGTCGGATCAGTTAGAAAAGATATAGCAACCCGAGTCAGACCAGTTTGAAGGTTTGACGAAAGTTTGAAGTATGTAGCTTGAAAGGCCTAGGAGGAGATACACTTAGAAATTAGTCTCAGAAGAATAAGAAGAAGAAGAAGAAGAAGAAGAAGAAGAAGAAGAAGAAGAAGAAGAAGAAGAAGAAGAATAATAAGTTTAAGATAGATAACAGTATGCTGGCTTTTCAAGCCACCATAATAACTAGATTATTAAAGTTCGTCGAGACAAACTTTGAGGCTGGCTTGACAAAGCCTTGGTAATAGTTTATTTAGTTTAAACAGTTTTAAAATGTATATATTTAAAATAGATAGATAGATAGATAGATAGATAGATAGATAGATAGATAGATAGATAGATAGATAGATAGATAGATAGATAGATAGATAGATAGATAGATAGATAGATAGATAGATAGATAGATAGATAAAATAGTTTGAAAAAGGTTAGATACATGAATTAGCATGTTATTAGCCTGATTCTAGCATGAATTAGCATGTTATTAGCATGACTTTAGCATAAATTAGCATGTTACTAGCATGATTCTAGCATGAATTAGCATGTTACTAGCATGATTCTAGCATGAATTAGCATGTTACTAGCATGATTCTAGCATGAATTAGCATGTTACTAGCATGAATTAGCATGTTACTAGCATGATTCTAGCATGAATTAGCATGTTACTAGCATGATTCTAGCATGAATTAGCATGTTACTAGCATGATTCTAGCATGAATTAGCATGTAAATAGCATGATTCTAGCATGAATTAGCATGTTACTAGCATGATTCTAGCATGAATTAGCATCGTTCTAGCATGAATTAGCATGTTACTAGCATGATTCTAGCATGAATTAGCATGTTACTACCATGATTCTAGCATTAATTAGCATGTTACTAGCATGATTCTAGCATGAATTAGCATCGTTCTAGCATGAATTTGCATGTCACTAGTATGATTCTAGCATGAATTAGCGTGTTACTAGCATGATTCTAGCATGAATTAGCATGTAACTAGCATGATTCTAGCATGAATTAGCATCGTTCTGCCATGAATTAGCATGTTACTAGCATGATTCTAGCATGAATTAGCATGTTACTAGCATGATTCTAGCATGAATTAGCATGTTACAAGCATGATTCTAGCACGAATTAGCATGTTACTAGCATGATTCTAGCATGAATTAGCATGTTACTAGCATGATTCTAGCATGAATTAGCATCGTTCTAGCATGAATTAGCATGTTACTAGCATGATTCTAGCATGAATTAGCATGTTACTAGCATGATTCTAGCATGAATTAGCATGTTACTAGCATGAATTAGCATGTTACTAGCATGATTCTAGCATGAATTAGCATGTTACTAGCATGATTCTAGCATGAATTAGCATGTTACTAGCATGATTCTAGCATGAATTAGCATCGTTCTAGCATGAATTAGCATGTTACTAGCATGATTCTAGCATGAATTAGCATGTTACTAGCATGATTCTAGCATGAATTAGCATCGTTCTAGCATGAATTAGCATGTTACTAGCATGATTCTAGCATGAATTAGCATGTTACTAGCATGATTCTAGCATAAATTAGCATGTTACTAGCATGAGTCTAGCATGAATTAGCATCGTTCTGCCATGAATTAGCATGTTACTAGCATGATTCTAGCATGAATTAGCATGTTACTAGCATGATTCTAGCATGAATTAGCATGTTACTAGCATGATTCTAACATGAATTAGCATCGTTCTAGCATGATTCTATCATGAATTAGCATGTTACTAGCATGATTCTAGCATGAATTAGCATATTACTAGCATGATTCTAGCATGAATTAGCATGTAACTAGCATGATTCTAGCATGAATTAGCATGTTACTAGCATGATTCTAACATGAATTAGCATGTTACTAGCATGATTCTAGCATGAATTACCATGTTACTAGCATGATTCTAGCATGAATTAGCATGTTGCTAGTCATTGCTAGCATGTGAACCATACAGGATTTATGGTGTGCTAGCATGAGTCAAATAAGCCAACCCCCGCTTCTCTACGATGTTCTGTTACTAAGATATAGCTGCTGTTATATCGTTGCTAGGTTAGTCTGTTTTGTTGCTATGGAGTTGATTGACAGCTTAGACTGATGATGTATCAAAGCTTCTTGCCAGTATGAAGAGTTCAAAACAACCCCCATGTCTCTATAACACTGCAGCAGGACGATATCAATCTGGGCCTCTATAATGGAAGTCTATGGGACAGTTGCTAAGGTGCAGTATCTGGTTGTTAGGGTGTGGCTAGAAAGTTAAAAGGCAATCAGTGATTGGCTGCTGGCTAGACTGAGTTAAATGAGCTCAGCCATTAGTCTGTAGGACAGTCTGATGCAGAGTTATGAGCTCACAAAGTTTGATCCAATGTAAAGTCAATGAGCATCATTTGCAATGGAAGTCTATGGGACAGTTTCTAGGGTCCAAAAGTGGTTGCTAGGGCGTGGCTAGAAAGTTTAAAGCTCATCAGTTATTGGCAGTTAGGTAGTCTGAGTTAAATGAGCCCAGTTAGAAGTCTGTGTGACAGTCTGACGCAGAGTTATGAGGTCACAAAGTTTGATCCCATGTTAAGCCTATGGGATTTTTCCGGTGGTCCCGGGACGTTTTTCGGAAAACCGAAAGTCGGATCAGTCTGAGGAGATATAGCAATCCGAGTCCGAATAGTTCGGAGGTCTGGAGCGAGTTTGGTGGTCATAGCTTGAAAGCTCTAGGAGGAGATAGAGTTAGAAATTTAGTCTCAGAAGAATAATAATAAAAAAAAAAACTAGATATTAAAGTTTGAGGACAAACTTTATGGTGGCTTGAAAAGCCGAGTCTGAATTAGCATGTTACTAGCATGAATTAGCAAGTAACTAGCATGATTCTAACCTAAATTAGCATGTAACTAGCATGATTCTAGCATGAATTAGCATGTTACTAGCATGTTTCTACCATGAATTAGCATGATTCTAGCATGAATTAGCATGTTACTAGCATGTTTCTAGCATGAGGTAGCATGTTACTAGCATGTTACTAGCATGATTCTAGCATGAATTAGCATGTTACTAGCATGTTTCTAGCATGAATTAGCATGTTACTAGCATGTTTCTAGCATGATTTAGCATGTTATTAGCATGATTCTAGCATGAATTAGCATGTTTCTAGCATGAATTAGCATGTTATTAGCATGATTCTAGCATGTTTCTAGCATGAATTAGCATGTTACTAACATGATTCTAGCATGAATTAGCATGTTACTAGCATGTTTCTAGCATGAATTAGCATGTTATTAGCATGATTCTAGCATGAATTAGCATGTTTCTAGCATGAATTAGCATGTTATTAGCATGATTATAGCATGAATTAGCATGTTACTAGCATGATTCTAGCATGAATTAGCATGTTACTAGCATGTTTCTAGCATGAATTAGCATGTTACTAGCATGTTTCTAGCATGAATTAGCATGTTACTAGCATGATTCTAGCATGAATTAGCACGTTACTAGCATGCTTCTAGCATGAATTAGCATGTTACTAGCATGATTCTGGCATGAATTAGCATGTTACTAGCATGATTCTAGCATGAATTAGCATGTTATTAGCATGATTCTAGCATGAATTAGCATCGTTCTAGCATGAATTAGCATGTTACTAGCATGATTCTAGCATGAATTAGCATGTTACTAGCATGATTCTAGCATGAATTAGCATGTTACTAGCATGATTCTAGCATAAATTAGCATGTTACTAACATGATTCTAGCATGAATAAGCATGATTCTAGCATGAATTAGCATGTTACTAGCATGGTTCTAGCATGAATTAGCATGTTACTAGCATGATTCTAGCATGAATTAGCATGATTCTAGCATGAATTAGCATGTTACTAGCATGTTTCTAGCATGAATTAGCATGTTACTAGCATGATTCTAGCATTAATCAGCATGTTACTACTATGATTCTAGCATGAATTAGCATGTTACTAGCACGATTCTAGCATGAATTAGCATGTTACTAGCATGATTCTAGCATGAATTAGCATGTTACTAGCAAGATTCTAGCATGAATTAGCATGTTACTAGCATGATTCTAGCATGAATTAGCATGTTATTAGCATGATTCTAGCATAAATTAGCATGTTACTAGCATGATTCTAGCATGAATTAGCATGTTACTACCATGATTCTAGCATGAATTAGCATCGTTCTAGCATGAATTAGCATGTTACTAGCATGATTCCAGCATGATTTAGCATGTTACTAGCATGATTCTAGCATGAATTAGCATGTTACTAGCATGATTCTAGCATGAATTAGCATGTTACTAGCATGATTCTAGCATGAATTAGCATGTTACTAGCATGATTCTAGCATAAATTAGCATGTTACTAGCATGATTCTAGCATGAATTAGCATGTTACTAGTATGATTCTAGCATAAATTAGCATGTTACTAGCATGATTCTAGCATGAATTAGCATGTTACTAGCAAGATTCTAGCATGAATTAGCATGTTATTAGCATGATTCTAGCATGAATTACCATGTTATTAGCATGATTCTAGCATGAATTAGCATGTTACTAGCATGATTCTAGCATGAATTAGCATGTTACTACCATGATTCTAGCATGAATTAGCATCGTTCTAGCATGAATTAGCATGTTACTAGCATGATTCTAGCATGATTTAGCATGTTACTAGCATGATTCTAGCATGAATTAGCATGTTACTAGCATGATTCTAGCATGGATTAGCATGTAACTAGCATGATTCTAGCATGAATTAGCATGTTACTAGCATGTTTCTAGCATGAATTAGCATGTTATTAGCATGATTCTAGCATGAATTAGCATGTTACTAGCATGATTCTAGCATGAATTAGCATGTTACTAGCATGTTTCTAGCATGAATTAGCATGTTATTAGCATGATTCTAGCATGAATTAGCATGTTTCTAGCATGAATTAGCATGCTATTAGCATGTCTCTAGCATGAATTAGAATGTTACTAGCATGATTCTAGCATGAATTAACATGTTTCTAGCATGAATTAGCATGCTATTAGCATGATTCTAGCATGAATTAGCATGTTACTAGCATGATTCTAGCATGAATTAGCATGTTTCTAGCATGAATTAGCATGTTACTAGCATGATTCTAGCATGAATTAGCATGTTACTAGCATGATTCTAGCATGAATTAGCATGTAACTAGCATGATTCTAGCATGAATTAGCATGTTACTAGCATGATTCTAGCATGAATTAGCATGTTACTAGCATGATTCTAGCATGAATTAGCATGTTACTAGCATGATTCTAGCATGGACTAGCATGTAACTAGCATGATTCTAGCATGAATTAGCATGTTACTAGCATGTTTCTAGCATGAATTAGCATGTTATTAGCATGATTCTAGCATGAATTAGCATGTTACTAGCATGATTATAGCATGAATTAGCATGTTACTAGCAAGATTCTAGCATGAATTAGCATGTTACTAGCTTGATTCTAGCATGAATTAGCATGTTACTAGCATGTTTCTAGCATCAATTAGCATGTTACTAGCATGTTTCTAGCATGAATTAGCATGTTATTAGCATGATTCTAGCATGAATTAGCATGTTTCTAGCATGAATTAGCATGTTTTAGCATGAATGTAGCATGAATTAGCATGTTACTAGCATGATTCTAGCATGAATTAGCATGTTACTAGCATGATTTCAACATAAATTAACATGTAACTAGCATGATTCTAGCATGAATTAGCATGTTACTAGCATGTTTCTAGCATGAATTAGCATGTTGTTAGCATGAATTAGCATGTTTCTAGCATGTTACTAGCATGTTACTAGCATGTATCTAGCATGAATTAGCATGTTACTAGCATGATTCTAGCATGAATTAGCATGTAACTAGCATGTTTCTAGCATGAATTAGCATGTTACTAGCATGATTCTAGGATGAACTAGCATGTTACTAGCATGATTCTAGCATGAATTCGCATGTTACTAGCATGATTTTAGCATGAATTAGCATGTTACTAGCATGATTCTAGCATGAATTAGCATGTTATTAGCATGATTTTAGCATGAATTAGCATGTTATTAGCATGATTCTAGCATGAATTAGCATGTTATTAGCATGATTCTAGCATGAATTAGCATGTTATTAGCATGGTTCTAGCATGAATTAGCATGTTACTACCATGATTCTAGCATGAATTAGCATGTTATTAGCATGATTCTAGCATAAATTAGCATGTTACTAGCATGATTCTAGCATGAATTAGCATGTTACTAGCATGGTTCTAGCATGAATTAGCATGTTACTAGCATGATTCTAGCATGAATTAGCATGTTACTAACATGTTTCTAGCATTAATTAGCATGTTACTAGCATGTCTCTAGCATGAATTAACATGTTATTAGCATGATTCTAGAATGAATTAGCATGTTTCTAGCATGAATTAGCATGTTACTAGCATGATTCTAGCATGAATTAGCATGTTACTAGCATGATTCTAGCATGAATTAGCATGTTATTAGCATGATTCTAGCATGAATTAGCATGTTACTAGCATGATTCTAGCATGAATTAGCATGTTACTAGCATGATTCTAGCATAGATTAGCATGTTACTAGCATGATTCTAGCATGAATTAGCATGTTACTAGCATGTTTCTAGCATAAATTAGCATGTTGTTAGCATGATTCTAGCATGAATTAGCATGTTTCTAGCATGAATTAGCATGTAACTAGCATGATTCTAGCATTAGTTAGCATGTAACTAGCATGTTACTAGCATGATTCTAGCATGAATCAGCTTGTTTCTAGCATGAATTAGCATGTTGTTAGCATGATTCTAGCATGAATTAGCATGTTACTAGCATGACTAGCATGTCGCTATTGTGTTGCTAGCACCTTTCTAGCAAGATTAGCATGTCAGTAGGATGTTAAAACTGTTAGCGTGTGTTAGAATAGCTAGTTACAGTCTCTGGGACAGTTGCCAGGGTGCTGAAATTGGTTGCTAGGGAGTGGCTAGTAAGTTTAAAGGTAATCAGTGATTGGCTGCTGGCTAGACTGAGTTGAATGAGGCCAGACTCTAGTCTGTAGGACAGTCTGATGCAGAGTTATGAGCTCACAAAGGTTGATCCAATGTTAAGTAAATGGGAGTCTTTTACAATGGAAGTCTATGGGACAGTTGCTAGGGTGCTGTAAGTGGTTGCTAGGGAGTGGCTAGTAAGTTAAAAAGTCATCAGTTATTGGCTGCTGGCTAGACTGAGTTAAATGAGTCCAGTTAGAAGTCTGTAGGACAGTCTGATGCAGAGTTATGAGCTCACAAAGTTTGACCCAATGTTAAGTCAATGGGACTTTTGGGATTTTTCTGGGTCGTTTTTCGGAAAACCCAAGGTCGGATCAGTTAGAAAAGATATAGCAACCCGAGTCAGACCAGTTTGAAGGTTTGACGAAAGTTTGAAGTATGTAGCTTGAAAGGCCTAGGAGGAGATACACTTAGAAATTAGTCTCAGAAGAATAAGAAGAAGAAGAATAATAACTAGATATTAAAGTTTGAGGACAAACTTTATGGTGGCTTGAAAAGCCGAGTCTGAATTAGCATGTTACTAGCATGAATTAGCAAGTAACTAGCATGATTCTAGCATGAATTAGCATGATTCTAGCATGAATTAGCATGTTACTAGCATGTTTCTAGCATGAGTTAGCATGTTACTAGCATGTTTCTAGCATGAATTAGCATGTTACTAGCATGATTCTAGCATGAATTAGCATGTTACTAGCATGTTTTTTAGCATGAATTAGCATGTTACTAGCATGTTTCTAGCATGATTTAGCATGTTATTAGCATGATTCTAGCATGAATTAGCATGTTACTAACATGTTTCTAGCATGAATTAGCATGTTACTAGCATGTTTCTAGCATGAATTAGCATGATTCTAGCATGAATTAGCATGTTACTAGCATGTTTCTAGCATGAGTTAGCATGTTACTAGCATGTTTCTAGCATGAATTAGCATGTTACTAGCATGATTCTAGCATGAATTAGCATGTTACTAGCATGTTTTTTAGCATGAATTAGCATGTTACTAGCATGTTTCTAGCATGATTTATCATGTTATTAGCATGATTCTAGCATGAATTAGCATGTTTCTAGCATGAATTAGCATGTTATTAGCATGATTCTAGCATGAATTAGCATGTTACTAGCATGATTCTAGCATGAATTAGCATGTTACTAGCATGATTCTAGCATGAATTAGCATGTTACTAGCATGATTCTAGCATGAATTAGCATGTTACTAGCATGTTTCTAGCATGAATTAGCATGTTACTAGCATGATTCTAGCATGAATTAGCATGTTATTAGCATGATTCTAGCATGAATTAGCATGTTACTAGCATGATTCTAGCATGAATTAGCATGTTACTAGCATGATTCTAGCATAAATTAGCATGTTACTAGCATGATTCTAGCATGGATTAGCATGTAACTAGCATGATTCCAGCATGAATTAGCATGTTACTAGCATGTTTCTAGCATGAATTAGCATGTTATTAGCATGATTCTAGCATGAATTAGCATGTTACTAGCATGATTCTAGCATGAATTAGCATGTTACTAGCATGTTTTTTAGCATGAATTAGCATGTTACTAGCATGTTTCTAGCATGATTTAGCATGTTATTAGCATGATTCTAGCATGAATTAGCATGTTTCTAGCATGAAATAGCATGTTATTAGCATGATTCTAGCATGAATTAGCATGTTACTAGCATGTTTCTAGCATGAATTAGCATGTTACTAGCATGATTCTAGCATGAATTAGCATGTTATTAGCATGATTCTAGCATGAAATAGCATGTTATTAGCATGATTCTAGCATGAATTAGCATGTTACTAGCATGATTCTAGCATGAATTAGCATGTTACTAGCATGATTCTAGCATGAATTAGCATGTTACTAGCATGATTCTAGCATGAATTAGCATGTTACTAGCATGATTCTAGCATGAATTAGCATGTTACTAACATGTTTCTAGCATTAATTAGCATGTTACTAGCATGTTTCTAGCATGAATTAGCATGTTATTAGCATGATTCTACCATGAATTAGCATGTTTCTAGCATGAATTAGCATGTTATTAGCATGATTCTAGCATGAATTAGCATGTTACTAGCATGATTCTAGCATGAATTAGCATGTTACTAGCATGTTTCTAGCATGAATTAGTATGTTACTAGCATGATTCTAGCATGAATTAGCATGTTACTAGCATGATTCTAGCATGAATTAACATGTTACTAGCATGAATTAGCATGTTACTAGCATGATTCTAGCATGGATTAGCATGTTACTAGCATGATTCTAGCATGAATTAGCATGTTACTAGCATGAATTAGCATGTTACTAGCATGATTCTAGCATGTTACTAGCATGTTTCTAGCATGAATTAGCATGTTACTAGCATGTTTCTAGCATGAATTAGCATGTTGTTAGCATGATTCTAGCATGAATTAGCATGTTTCTAGCATGAATTAGCATGTAACCAGCATGATTCTAGCATTAATTAGCATGTAACTAGCATGTTACTAGCATGATTCTAGCATGAATCAGCTTGTTTCTAGCATGAATTAGCATGTTGTTAGCATGATTCTAGCATGAATTAGCATGTTACTAGCATGACTAGCATGTCACTATCGTGTTGCTAGCACCTTTCTAGCAAGATTAGCATGTCAGTAGGATGTTAAAACTGTTAGCGTGTGTTAGAATAGCTAGTCACAGTCTCTGGGACAGTTGCTAGGGTGCTGAAATTGGTTGCTAGGGAGTGGCTAGTAAGTTTAAAGGTAATCAGTGATTGGCTGCTGGCTAGACTGAGTTGAATGAGGCCAGACTCTAGTCTGTAGGACAGTCTGATGCAGAGTTATGAGCTCACAAAGGTTGATCCAATGTTAAGTCAATGGGAGTCTTTTACAATGGAAGTCTATGGGACAGTTGCTAGGGTGCTGTAAGTGGTTGCTAGGGAGTGGCTAGTAAGTTAAAAAGTCATCAGTTATTGGCTGCTGGCTAGACTGAGTTAAATGAGTCCAGTTAGAAGTCTGTAGGACAGTCTGATGCAGAGTTATGAGCTCACAAAGTTTGACCCAATGTTAAGTCAATGGGACTTTTGGGATTTTTCTGGGTCGTTTTTCGGAACACCCAAGGTCGGATCAGTTAGAAAAGATATAGCAACCCGAGTCAGACCAGTTTGAAGGTTTGACGAAAGTTTGAAGTATGTAGCTTGAAAGGCCTAGGAGGAGATACACTTAGAAATTAGTCTCAGAAGAATAAGAAGAAGAAGAAGAAGAAGAAGAAGAAGAAGAATAACTAGATATTAAAGTTTGAGGACAAACTTTATGGTGGCTTGAAAAGCCGAGTCTGAATTAGCATGTTACTAGCCTGAATTAGCAAGTAACTAGCATGATTCTAACATAAATTAGCATGTAACTAGCATGATTCTAGCATGAATTAGCATGTTACTAGCATGTTTCTAGCATGAATTAGCATGATTCTAGCATGAATTAGCATGTTACTAGCATGTTTCTAGCATGAGTTAGCATGTTACTAGCATGTTTCTAGCATGAATTAGCATGTTACTAGCATGATTCTAGCATGAATTAGCATGTTACTAGCATGTTTCTAGCATGAATTAGCATGTTACTAGCATGTTTCTAGCATGATTTAGCATGTTATTAGCATGCTTCTAGCATGAATTAGCATGTTTCTAGCATGAATTAGCATGTTATTAGCATGATTCTAGCATGAATTAGCATGTTACTAGCATGATTCTAGCATGAATTAGCATGTTACTAGCATGTTTCTAGCATGAATTAGCATGTTACTAGCATGATTCTAGCATGAATTAGCATGTTACTAGCATGATTCTAGCATGAATTAGCATGTTATTAGCATGATTCTAGCATGTTACTAGCATGATTCTAGCATGAATTAGCATGTTACTAGCATGATTCTAGCATGGATTAGCATGTTACTAGCATGATTCTAGCATGGATTAGCATGTAACTAGCATGATTCTAGCATGAATTAGCATGTTACTAGCATGTTTCTAGCATGAATTAGCATGTTACTAGCATGATTCTAGCATGAATTAGCATATTACTAGCATGATTCTAGCATGAATTAGCATGTTACTAACATGTTTCTAGCATGATCTAGCATGTTACTAGCATGTTTCTAGCATGAATTAGCATGTTACTAGCATGATTCTAGCATGAATTAGCATGTTACTAGCATGATTCTAGCATGGATTAGCATGTTACTAGCATGATTCTAGCATGGATTAGCATGTAACTAGCATGATTCTAGCATGAATTAGCATGTTACTAGCATGTTTCTAGCATGAATTAGCATGTTACTAGCATGATTCTAGCATGAATTAGCATATTACTAGCATGATTCTAGCATGAATTAGCATGTTACTAGCATGTTTCTAGCATGATCTAGCATGTTACTAGCATGTTTCTAGCATGAATTAGCATGTTACTAGCATGATTCTAGCATGAATTAGCATGTTACTAGCATGTTACAAGCATGATTCTAGCATGAATTAGCATGTTACTAGCATGATTCTAGCATGGATTAGCATGTAACTAGCATGATTCTAGCATGAATTAGCATGTTACTAGCATGTTTCTAGCATGAATTAGCATGTTACTAGCATGATTCTAGCATGAATTAGCATGTTACTAGCATGTTTCTAGCATGAATTAGCATGTTACTAGTGTAACCCCTCTTAGTTCATACGTTCTTTTTTTTTTAGTAATGATCACGCGAAGGCAGTTTAGCTGAGCACATTCACTTTTTAGTGTTCTCTGGAAAAGACAGAGCACCACACAGACAACAAGTGTTACAGGTCCGGTCACAAAAACATCACTCTCAACAGCTTAAGTGAACTGAGAAAACTTTTTGATACATATGAATTTGACTCAGTCTTTTTTCTAAATGTAGAACACAACATTGCCTTAGAAAATTAATACATCATACCTGGAAAAGACAGAGCACCACACAGACAACAAGTGTTACAGGTCCGGTCACAAAAACTGTTAGAAAATAATACACAATGAATCATACGAATATATGAAATCAGTAGGAGAGCAGAACCATTTTTCACCTACCATCACTCTCAACAGCTTAAGTGAACTGAGAAAATGGCTGGCTGACTCCACCCATTATACCCCCTTTCTCACCTGTAGGTGTCTATCTTTCTCAAAGATGTGTTATACAACTTGACAATGAACATAAGATTTCCATTTAATTAGAACAAATATTTTAACCAAAAACAAGCATTTTGACACCATTCATACTTAATTTATAGTTTCATTTTTTCCCCGTTACATTCTCCCCCACTGAATGTGACAAAATGCAACAACCTTAGAAAATACAAAAATGCAACTACTTAAAAACAGAAATTAACCTAGAATTGCCACTCTTAGCAAAAAGCTTTTGATCAGTTTTATCTGTTCAATTTAAGAACTGATAGGAAAAAGTGCTGCGCATATCACTTATCCTGATCATGACCCAAATGACGTGCCTTTAACACATCACACTTGCAATTCTTTTCTCTTGTTTTCCAGAAACAGATGCAAAAAATATACGTATATATACATACACTTTATCCTGCCTCTTGACATATCAATGTTTTAAACTAACAATTGAAAAGGACCATTTTCCAAGAGTTTGTTTTCTTGAACTAAACAAGGTCTGTTGACTCATGGAGGAAATAAGGCGATTTACTGGCTTCAACAATCTGCCAAACCTCGATCTGCGACCCGGTAACTCAGTGCCATCCACATTGTCATCAAAAACAAAATCAGAATCGCAGGCATTAGTTTCAGGTCTGTCCCGAAGGATCATAGAATCCAACGAAGTATTCTCAGAACCCGCATTATGTGACGGAACATCAACAATTTCAGCTGAATTGAAAACGTCACATGACTCATTCATCTGAGAAACATTGTCAGCTACGACAAGACCATCACCATTGTCCGTTGAATCATCAGAACTTACTGAGCATCCATCAGAAACGCCATCATCTACAGAAATCACACTCCCATGATCATTAGTCCCTACAGCGTCACATACAGGGAGAAAATTGACACACAAAAGCAGATTTCTGTGTACAACTTTGAATTGATCAGACACAGGGTGTTTTAATTTGTAAATGTGGGTCTTAGGATCTCGATCAACCACAGTATACACTACACTGTCCCACTTGTCTGAAAGTTTTCGTTTGCCACGCTCGCTCTTATTGGCTAAAAGAACCCTATCACCAACTTCAATATTCACACCCTTATTTCTACGATTGTATACGCGGGCTTGGTGAGACTGTTCTTTGGAAGCATTAGCCTCTGCAACAGCGAGAGCATCCTTCAAGTCCCTACTTAGAGACTCTACGTACTTTGGAACAGAAGCATTCAGATCATCCCTCAACACACTCTTAAAGATGACATCAATCGGTAGTCTGGGAATACGGCCGAACATTAGATAGAAGGGAGGAAATCCAGTAGTCTCATGCGAGGTACAATTGTACAGAAAAGTCAACGTGTGAAGCATCTGAGGCCAATCATGCTTTGGTCTAGGCTCAAGAGTTCTGATCATATTTCCCAATGTTCGATTGAATCGCTCAGCGGTGCCATTCCCCATTGGGTGATATGGGGTAGTTTGAGACTTCTTAACCCCCGAGAACTCAAGCAAGTGTTTAATTAGCTCGCCACAGAAATTGGCACCTTGATCAGAATGAACACGCTCTGGGAAACCATAGTAACAGAAATAGTTATCCCAGAGCTTCTTTGCCACCGACCTAGCAGATTGGTCTGAACAACAGAAGGCATGGGCAAGCTTAGTAAAATGGTCTGTGACCACTAATACATCGACTGATTTATTCCGTGAATTCTCTGCGGTCCAAAAGTCAATGCAGACCAATTCAAGTGGAGCAGAGGTCTTAACGCTTTCCAGTAAAGCCCGTCCATCTGGCTCTGGTGTCTTTGCAAGGACACAACGACTACACACTTTCACATACTCGCGAACATCCTGCTCAATACCTGTCCAATAAAAACGCTGACGGCAAAGATGGAGAGAACGATACTGCCCTTGGTGTCCAGCCTCATTGTGACAACCCCTTAACACTTCATTTTTGAGTGACGAAGGCACTACAAATTGAAAACGTTTATGGTGTGTCAAAGGATCTTTTGAAACACGATACAGGACACCATCAGCCAAGGATAGTTTGTCCCACTGCTTTAAAAGCTTTCGTACAACACTGGGCTCTCCCATACACACACGCCTGGAAGGCCTGCGTTTCTGGTCAACATAGAACATCACTCTCTGCAAATGTTCATCCTGGAGTTGACTGTCTCTCAGGTCTCGGTGAGAGTATGAAGGAAGAGCATCAAATCCAACGTCTGTGATTTGTTGGACAAATCCAACCAAAGGAATAGTTCGCATTCTCATCGCGTCATCCCAAGAAAGATGATTGGAGAAAACAGCAGCTACCTCAGCATCTGAAAAACTACCCGGCCCATCCACATCTGAAGCAACCCCCATCTGATCACAAGCACCCGCCGAGACCTCCGCACTGCCGACTACTCGCTGACAGGCATTGGACAATCTGAAAAGATCCTGGACAGTAGCACAAGTATGGTTCCTTGACTCTGCTATAAGCTTTTCATAAGGTTCCCTGACAATGCAATGGCTAACCCGACTGTCAACAAAAGGTTGCCTACTCAAAGTGTCAGCTATTGTGTTCTTCGACCCTGGAACATATTTGATGTCAAACTCAAAGGCAGCGAGTTTAGCCACCCACCTTTGCTCACAGGCGTCGAGCCTAGGTTTGGTCAAAATATGCGTCAATGGGTTATTATCTGTCCAAGCTGTGAACCGATGCCCTTTTAGCCAGTGGCTAAACTTGTCACATACGGCCCACTTAAGCGCGAGGAACTCAAGACGATGTGCTGGATATCTGGCTTGTGCTCTGGACAGTGATCTACTTGCAAACGCAATAGGCCGAGCCCTATTTTCTCCAGGACTCAGTTGCGAAAGCACAGCACCCAACCCTTCAGTTGATGCATCAGTGGCAAGAATAAAAGGTCTAGAAAAGTCAGGGTGTGCAAGGACTACATTAGAGAGAAGGGCTTCTTTCAGTGCAGACAAAGCTGCCTCACAAGCTGGAGACCAATCATCGGGAGTAAGCTTTCTAGTTATAGAAACCCCTCTGCGTCCCACTCCTCTGGGTTTCCTAACTCCACTAGTCAAAGCAAAAAGCGGCCGTGCAAGGGACGAACAATTCTCAATGAATCTTTGGTACCACATGACGAGACCAAGAAAGGACTGTATTCTCTTAACCGACGGGGTTGCGCCATCAGGGCACATCAAATCTGCAGGAGTGATATTAGCGATTGCTTCAACTTTACTAGGGTCTGTTGACACACCCTCTTCTGTGATTAAATGACCAAGAAATTTAACAGAGCGTCTTAAGAAATGACATTTTTTTGGAGACAATTTCAAATTGTGCTTTTTCAACATTCTGAAAACCATTTCGAGTCTCTGTAGTGCAACCTCTTCACTGGGTGCAAATACCATTAAATCATCCAAGTAGCATAACAGAGACAAGAAATTTTGATCCCCAAAAATCTTAGTCATCATTCTCATGAAACTCGCAGGTGAGTTACAAAGGCCTTGCGGGAGCCTGTTATATTCGTGTAACCCTACCGGCGTCGTGAATGCTGTGTACTTTTTGTCATCTTCATGCAGTGGAACATTATAGAATCCAGAAGTTAAGTCCATCGTACTAAAAAATGAATTGCCACCGAGTGCCGCAAGACAATCCTCTTGATGAGGCAAAGGGTGCGCATCCTTCACAGTACGCGCGTTAAGCCAACGGAAGTCCGTGCAAATACGCAAATCACCATTTTTTTTCCAGCACAAAACCAAAGGCGATGCAAATTCGCTAACGGACTTGCGTATTATACCCCTCTCCTCCATTTCATTAAGAGCGACACGCAACTTCTGGTACTGTGAAGGGGGAACTCGTCTAAATGGTAAGCGAAATGGTCTTTCGTCAACTAGGCGAATTCTGTGCACAAAGTCCCTGACTTCGCCACAGTCGAGAGAATGTCTAGAAAAAATGGATTCGTATTCAAGCACTAAATCACACAGCTTCGCCTTCCAAAAATCGGAAACTTCACATGCTTCTAAGTCAACAGACTCCAAGCCGCATTTTTGAAGTCTGTTGCCAGGAGCATCAGATCTGTCTGGCTCAACTGCTGACTGCTGAACACACACCTGCAGAGTAGACTCAGAGCCTGCGTCGCACACATCCTCTAAAGCGATACAAGGATAAACGTCGGCTACCTTAGTGTTTCGCCTTAGCGTTACCGGCTTGTCGCTAGGATTAATCAACTTTAGTGGTATCCAACCGTCACCCCAAAGAGGAGAAACTACACGACCAACTAGAACTTTCTTAGAAGCAGAATGGACTCTAGATGGTTCCACCATCACAGTGCTGCCTAGCTGGCCACATGACTTAACAGGTAGTTTTCCCCAGACAAGATGTTCCTGGCCAGGCGAAAGAGTGACTGCACTATGAAGTTTTACTGAACCAACAACATCCGGAACTGTTTCACCCCTCCATCGACGTATACCAGCCAGCATCGACAAAAACTCATCACCCTCTGAATTAGGTCCACTGGGGGTAGAAATCAATTCCCAATATCTGTCAGAACCCTTCAGTCTGTGGACGAGATACTTAATGACATTCGTCCCTAAAATGAGGTCATCATCTTGGCCTGGAACGACAAGACATGGGACAATAACATCACAACCATAAACATCCAATTTAAGTTCAAATATACTCTTTGGAAATACTCGTTTGCCACCACATCCTATTATGATGACATCAGTTTCTTTTTCCGTAACAGTATCCAGGACACCATGTTCCCTTAGCTTAGCGACTACCGAACCACTCAGAGTACAGGCCATAGAGCCGGTGTCCAACATGGCGTTAACAGTGAGTGAGTCATTAATAAGAACAGGTGTGTAGAAGAGTGTATCTGAGCAAGCAATACGTTGTGTATTCTGAAAGACGACTTTCTGAGAGTCGGGACAAAGGTTCTTAAATGAGAGAAACAAAGCTTCAAAATCAGTATCCACCTCGAGGGAATTTTCTGAATCACCCACACTCCCCCTCTCCGAATGCAGGTGTGTCAGTTTTCCTGACCACCAGGTGAATCCGAAGAAGAAAGTACTGTAGTGAATTTCTTTGTACAGTCTCGCTTGGAATGACCAGCAGTATGGCATCTAAAGCACAAACGATGAGTTCTACAATGGTCAATTGTAGTGTGTGATGTGTCACCACAAATCTTACAGTTTTTCCGCCCAACTGCAGTCTTTCCTTGCATTTTACCCGTATGCACATACTCAGAAACGTTTTCTTCCTTCTTTTTCAAAACGTCAATCAGCTGTGTCAGCATGTCAGCCATCCGATTCAAACTAGACTCATCTTTTGCATCGGGTTTTGAGTCATTAGGTACGCTGGGTCCCTGCTTAAAACACGCTAGCACTGGCTCAGAACCAGCATTAACATGTTCACAACTGTGCAAGGAAATCTGTGCGTTTTGACCAATCGCATATTCGTTTGTAACTGCTCTCGACTTACTGTCACGCTGGAAACTGTCTAACAGCTCCTGAACATCCTTTGCGGTCCATTTTTCTAAAGGCCGCACTTTAAAAGTACGAGCTAAATCAGTGTCTGGACAATTTCGCACAAACATCATTGCAACTTCTGAACTCAAATTGTCCATACATCTACCCTGAGCCCTGAGACACTCGTCGGCAATGTCTGCTGCCTTATTCAGCCGCAGCCAGTAGTCAACAGGGTTCTCACCGTATCTAGGTAACGTGCTGTAAAAATCAGCAAGCGGCATACTGGAATAGGACACATTACTGAAATGTTGCTTAAGTATGCTGTATATTAAATTTGGCTGTGTTTTGCAGTCTAACGTAGGGTTACTGCGCAATGTTACTTTTACAACATCTCTTGCCCTACCCATAAGATGACTGATTATTTCATCTGCTTGATTAGGAATGTCAACATTTCTTTTTTGTAGATAGAGCTGCATCATGTCAACCCATTCCTGGACATCACATCTACCCAGATTGTCTCCCCTGAATACAGGCGGTTCTTTTTCATCTGATTTCAAGATGACATTGAGATGAGATAAATCAAGATTAGCACATTGGGAACTCGAAGTGCTTGTCTTGCTACAACTCCCAGCGAATCCACCCTCCGATAGAAGTTTAGCAGTAACTGATTCACCAATTTTTCGACCCAATTCCTCAACTAAAACATTAAGATCGCTCACATCACGATCACTAGATATTCCCAATTTACCTGGCTTAGGAGTAGACGTGACAGGGAAAGTTCGGTTGACATCATGCGAACTCTTTCTCTTTCACTGAATGGTCATCAAACTTAACTTTCATTTCACTCAGTCCCAATTTAGAATTAGAATATTGCATCAGGTATTTTCCCCGCCCAGCCCCCAACAATGAGCTATCTGCACCACCCTCAGCCATTTGAAGATACTTTTATCATGAAACACAAAAAGTAAATAAACTAATCAGGAAAAATTCAGTCAATAACAGTCACTTAGCTGCAGTCCGTCGATATCCCAGTTGCTCAAAGGCTGGTCAGAAAAGAAACTTCTTGTTTTTTTTTTTTTTTTTCTCGCAACGTCCTTAAACAGCAGGCAAATCGTCCATCAGAACCCCGCGGCGTTTCAAATGCACTCCGCCAGTCTCTCCACGGTTTTCACGCGAACCTGAGAGCCCGCGACGGCTCTGCCACACTCCCTCCTCGTCAATCCCTCGACGAGCTTCACGTGAAGCTGGAAGCCTGCGACGGCTCCGTCACACTCGCTCCTCGTTAATCGCTCGCCGATCTTCACATGTAGCTGGAAGCCCGCGACGGCTCCGTCACACTCGCTCCTCGTTAATCCCTCGACGATCTTCACGTGAAGCTGGAAGCCCGTGAAAGCTCCGTCACACACCCTCCTCGTCAATCACTCGACGATCTTCACGTGAAGCTGGAAGCCCGCGACGGCTCCGTCACACTCGCTCCTCGTTAATCCCTCGACAATCTGCGTTGTGTAGATCGCAAACAGCTCCACCAGCACACTGGTAATCCGAGCCCCACTCCACAGTAATAACACACTGCACTCAGCGTCGCGTCGATCACGAACGGGATTCACGGCACCATTGTAACCCCTCTTAGTTCATACGTTCTTTTTTTTTTTAGTAATGATCACGCGAAGGCAGTTTAGCTGAGCACATTCACTTTTTAGTGTTCTCTGGAAAAGACAGAGCACCACACAGACAACAAGTGTTACAGGTCCGGTCACAAAAACATCACTCTCAACAGCTTAAGTGAACTGAGAAAACTTTTTGATACATATGAATTTGACTCAGTCTTTTTTCTAAATGTAGAACACAACATTGCCTTAGAAAATTAATACATCATACCTGGAAAAGACAGAGCACCACACAGACAACAAGTGTTACAGGTCCGGTCACAAAAACTGTTAGAAAATAATACACAATGAATCATACGAATATATGAAATCAGTAGGAGAGCAGAACCATTTTTCACCTACCATCACTCTCAACAGCTTAAGTGAACTGAGAAAATGGCTGGCTGACTCCACCCATTATACCCCCTTTCTCACCTGTAGGTGTCTATCTTTCTCAAAGATGTGTTATACAACTTGACAATGAACATAAGATTTCCATTTAATTAGAACAAATATTTTAACCAAAAACAAGCATTTTGACACCATTCATACTTAATTTATAGTTTCATTTTTTCCCCGTTACACTAGCATGATTCTAGCATGAATTAGCATATTACTAGCATGATTCTAGCATGAATTAGCATGTTACTAGCATGTTTCTAGCATGATCTAGCATGTTACTAGCATGATTCTAGCATGTTACTAGCATGATTCTAGCATGAATTAGCATGTTACTAGCATGTTTCTAGCATGGATTAGCATGTTACTAGCATGATTCTAGCATGAATTAGCATGTTACTAGCATGATTCTAGCATGAATTAGCATATTACTAGCATGATTCTAGCATGAATTAGCATGTTACTAGCATGTTTCTAGCATGATCTAGCATGTTACTAGCATGTTTCTAGCATGAATTAGCATGTTACTAGCATGATTCTAGCATGAATTAGCATGTTATTAGCATGATTCTAGCATGGATTAGCATGTTACTAGCATGATTCTAGCATGGATTAGCATGTAACTAGCATGATTCTAGCATGAATTAGCATGTTACTAGCATGTTTCTAGCATGAATTAGCATGTTACTAGCATGATTCTAGCATGAATTAGCATATTACTAGCATGATTCTAGCATGAATTAGCATGTTACTAGCATGTTTCTAGCATGATCTAGCATGTTACTAGCATGTTTCTAGCATGAATTAGCATGTTACAAGCATGATTCTAGCATGAATTAGCATGTTACTAGCATGATTCTAGCATAAATTAGCATATGACTAGCATGATTCTAGCATGAATTAGCATGTTACTAGCATGTTTCTAGCATGATCTAGCATGTTACTAGCATGATTCTAGCATGTTACTAGCATGATTCTAGCATGAATTAGCATGTTACTAGCATGTTTCTAGCATGGATTAGCATGTTACTAGCATGATTCTAGCATGAATTAGCATGTTACTAGCATGTTTCTAGCATGAATTAGCATGTAACTAGCATGATTCTAGCATTAATTAGCATGTAACTAGCATGTTACTAGCATGTTTCTAGCATGATCTAGCATGTTACTAGCATGATTCTAGCATGAATTAGCATGTTACTAGCATGTTTCTAGCATGAATTAGCATGTTACTAGCATGATTCTAGCATGAATTAGCATGTAACTAGCATGATTCTAGCATTAATTAGCATGTAACTAGCATGTTACTAGCATGTTTCTAGCATGATCTAGCATGTTACTAACATGATTCTAGCATGAATTAGCATGTTACTAGCATGTTTCTAGCATGAATTAGCATGTTACTAGCATGATTCTAGCATGAATTAGCATGTTACTAGCATGATTCTAGCATGAATTAGCATGTTATTAGCATGATTCTAGCATGAATTAGCATGCTACTACCATGATTCTAGCATGAATTAGCATGTTACTAGCATGATTCTAGCATGGATTAGCATGTTACTAGCATGATTCTAGCATGAATTAGCATGTTACTAGCATGTTTCTAGCATGAATTAGCATGTAACTAGCATGATTCTAGCATGAATTAGCATGTTACTAGCATGACTAGCATGTCACTATCGTGTTGCTAGCACCTTTCTAGCAAGATTAGCATGTCAGTAGGAAGTTTAAACTGTTAGCATGTGTTAGAAAAGCTAGTCACAGTCTCTGGGACAGTTGCTAGGGTGCTGAAATTGGTTGCTAGGGAGTGGCTAGTAAGTTTAAAGGTAATCAGTGATTGGCTGCTGGCTAGACTGAGTTGAATGAGGCCAGACTCTAGTCTGTAAGACAGTCTGATGCAGAGTTATGAGCTCACAAAGGTTGATCCAATGTTAAGGAAATGGGAGTCTTTTACAATGGAAGTCTACGGGACAGTTGCTAGGGTGCTGTAAGTGGTTGCTAGGGAGTGGCTAGTAAGTTAAAAAGTCATCAGTTATTGGCTGCTGGCTAGACTGAGTTAAATGAGTCCAGTTAGAAGTCTGTAGGACAGTCTGATGCAGAGTTATGAGCTCACAAAGTTTGACCCAATGTTAAGTCAATGGGACTTTTGGGATTTTTCTGGGTCGTTTTTCGGAAAACCCAAGGTCGGATCAGTTAGAAAAGATATAGCAACCCGAGTCAGACCAGTTCGAAGGTTTGACGAAAGTTTGAAGTATGTAGCTTGAAAGGCCTAGGAGGAGATACACTTAGAAATTAGTCTCAGAAGAAGAAGAAGAAGAAGAAGAAGAAGAATAAGTTTAAGATAGATAACAATATGCTGGCTTTTCAAGCCACCATAATAATAAGTTTAAGATAGATAACAGTATGCTGGCTTTTCAAGCCACCATAACTAGATATTAAAGTTTGAGGACAAACTTTATGGTGGCTTGAAAAGCCGAGTCTGAATTAGCATGTTACTAGCATGAATTAGCAAGTAACTAGCATGATTCTAACATAAATTAGCATGTAACTAGCATGATTCTAGCATGAATTAGCATGTTACTAGCCTGTTTCTAGCATGAATTAGCATGATTCTAGCATGAATTAGCATGTTACTAGCATGTTTCTAGCATGAGTTAGCATGTTACTAGCATCTTTCTAGCATGAATTAGCATGTTACTAGCATGATTCTAGCATGAATTAGCATGTTACTAGCATGTTTCTAGCATGAATTAGCATGTTACTAGCATGTTATTAGCATGATTCTAGCATGAATTATCATGTTTCTAGCATGAATTAGCATGTTATTAGCATGATTCTAGCATGAATTAGCATGTTACTAGCATGATTCTAGCATGAATTAGCATGTTACTAGCATGATTCTAGCATGAATTAGCATGTTACTAGCATGTTTCTAGCACGAATTAGCATGTTACTAGCATGTTTCTAGCATGATTTAGCATGTTATTAGCATGATTCTAGCATGAATTAGCATGTTATTAGCATGATTCTAGCATGAATTAGCATGTTACTAGCATGATTCTAGCATGAATTAGCATGTTATTAGCATGATTCTAGCATGAATTAGCATGTTACTAGCATGATTCTAGCATGGATTAGCATGTAACTAGCATGATTCTAGCATGAATTAGCATGTTACTAGCATGTTTCTAGCATGAATTAGCATGTTATTAGCATGATTCTAGCATGAATTAGCATGTTACTAGCATGATTCTAGCATGAATTAGCATGTTATTAGCATGATTCTAGCATGAATTAGCATGTTACTAGCATGATTCTAGCATGGATTAGCATGTAACTAGCATGATTCTAGCATGAATTAGCATGTTACTAGCATGATTCTAGCATGAATTAGCATGTTACTAGCATGATTCTAGCATGAATTAGCATGTTATTAGCATGATTCTAGCATGGATTAGCATGTAACTAGCATGATTTTAGCATGAATTAGCATGTTACTAGCATGTTTCTAGCATGAATTAGCATGTTATTAGCATGATTCTAGCATGAATTAGCATGTTACTAGCATGATTCTAGCATGAATTAGCATGTTACTAGCATGTTTCTAGCATTAATTAGCATGTTACTAGCATGTTTCTAGCATGAATTAGCATGTTATTAGCATGATTCTAGCATGAATTAGCATGTTTCTAGCATGAATTAGCATGTTATTAGCATGATTCTAGCATGAATTAGCATGTTACTAGCATGATTCTAGCATGAATTAGCATGTTACTAGCATGTTTCTAGCATGATTTAGCATGTTACTAGCATGATTCTAGCATGAATTAGCATGTTACTAGCATGATTCTAGCATGAATTAGCATGTTACTAGCATGATTCTAGCATGAATTAGCATGTTACTAGCATGATTCTAGCATGGATTAGCATGTTACTAGCATGATTCTAGCATGAATTAGCATGTTACTAGCATGACTAGCATGTCACTATCGTGTTGCTAGCACCTTTCTAGCAAGATTAGCATGTCAGTAGGATGTTAAAACTGTTAGCGTGTGTTAGAATAGCTAGTCACAGTCTCTGGGACAGTTGCTAGGGTGCTGAAATTGGTTGCTAGGGAGTGGCTATTAAGTTTAAAGGTAATCAGTGATTGGCTGCTGGCTAGACTGAGTTGAATGAGGTCAGACTCTAGTCTGTAGGACAGTCTGATGCAGAGTTATGAGCTCACAAAGGCTGATCCAATGTTAAGTAAATGGGAGTCTTTTACAATGGAAGTCTATGGGACAGTTGCTAGGGTGCTGTAAGTGGTTGCTAGGGAGTGGCTAGTAAGTTAAAAAGTCATCAGTTATTGGCTGCTGGCTAGACTGAGTTAAATGAGTCCAGTTAGAAGTCTGTAGGACAGTCTGATGCAGAGTTATGAGCTCACAAAGTTTGACCCAATGTTAAGTCAATGGGACTTTTGGGATTTTTCTGGGTCGTTTTTCGGATAACCCAAAGTCGGATCAGTTAGAAAAGATATAGCAACCCGAGTCAGACCAGTTTGAAGGTTTGACGAAAGTTTGAAGTATGTAGCTTGAAAGGCCTAGGAGGAGATACACTTAGAAATTAGTCTCAGAAGAATAAGAAGAAGAAGAAGAAGAAGAAGAAGAAGAAGAAGAAGAAGAATAACTAGATATTAAAGTTTGAGGACAAACTTTATGGTGGCTTGAAAAGCCGAGTCTGAATTAGCATGTTACTAGCATGAATTAGCAAGTAACTAGCATGATTCTAACATAAATTAGCATGTAACTAGCATGATTCTAGCATGAATTAGCATGATTCTAGCATGAATTAGCATGTTACTAGCATGTTTCTAGCATGAGTTAGCATGTTACTAGCATGTTTCTAGCATGAATTAGCATGTTACTAGCATGATTCTAGCATGAATTGGCATGTTTCTAGCATGAATTAGCATGTTACTAGCATGTTTCTAGCATGATTTAGCATGTTATTAGCATGATTCTAGCATGAATTAGCATGTTACTAGCATGATTCTAGCATGAATTAGCATGTTACTAGCATGTTTACTGTCTAGCAT
>NW_026613867.1:20000-25085 GCF_903798145.1 Danio aesculapii | reverse complement strand
GAGAGGATAATAGCAGCTCTAATGCAGCCAGCCGTTCCTGATGTGGCCTGAAAGCAGATTCCAGCTCACTCTTTCTCTGCCTCGCTCAACATCACAGTTTTTCTGCAAAGCTAAACTCTGATTTTACACTCTGGCTTAGTTTTAATAACACCGATTTGATTCCTCAGTCGATTATGAGCAGTGGTGTGAAGTAACAAATTACAAATACTAAAAATACTCATTAAAAATGTATTTCACTTTCCCTTGAGCACATTTATAGAGCTGTGTCAGTATGTTTAGTCCACTATTTTACCTGCAGTCACTATTTTTTCTTGTCTATGGGAATTAGCTAAAGGAGTACAATTAGTCCTGTGATTCCCGTCCAATCAAATAATAATAATTGTACATCATAATTTTATTGTCTTGTCTTGACAGGCTCTTGAATTATCAGAAAATGTGCATTATATTACAAGACAATAAAATAAGACAATATTGTTTGCTTAGTACTTCTTGATTTAAGAATATTTAAATGTTTGAAGCGGAAACAAGACAAAAAATATAAGTAAGAAAAGCATTTTTGCAGTGTATATCATCTGAAGATTGAAGCAGCTGCGGAGACCCAAGTATAAGCAAAATAATGCACACAGGGCCGTGGAATCATTAGAAAATAAAGCACACCTTTTCTGTGTTTGCTGTTATACAGCAGCAAACTGTTCTCGTTTACACCAGAGATAGTATTTTTTACAGAGGTTGCCTCTTTTGGAGAAGCTCATGATGTTATTTTACTTTATAAAGCAGTTCTTGATAGCATTGTTAGATTTGGTATCACAGTGTGGTTTGGCAATCTCTCTGTTCAGTGTAAATCTAAATTAATGCACCTCTCAATGACAGCATGGAAAATTGTTGGGCACGATGAATATTTTAATCCTCAAGTTTTATTTAAGAATTGTGTCCTCAATCAGGTGGAAAGGATTCTGAACGATCAAACTCATTTTTGTTTCCACATTAGAGTCCCAAATTGTAGGTGAAACCGTTATAAGAAATCCTTTGCACCTGTTTCAGTGGGTTCATTTAACAAGAGTCTATCTTTATTAGCATTATACGTTTAGTAACTGCTGTATTTTGTATTGTTTTTATTGCTTGTTTTTATGGAAAGTCTGCAGCAATATGGTGATGTCCATAACAAATTTCCTGTCAAGGACAATAATGTTTACTACTACAACTACTACTACTATTATAATTTGTTTCTGTTTAGCATATTATTTACAGTAAATATTTGAACAATTCTGCCTCATATGTTTCAGTGACAGTGTTATTGATCACTAAGATATGATTGACGTGGATTTAAGTTGCTTCAATATTAAAATGAAAATTGGAAAAATAGTTTAGATGTGTTTTTTTTATTGCAAATGCCTCAAAAATCCCCCTGCACAACTAACAATAATATAAACAGTAAACTGTGTTTTTATATAAAGTCTGGTTTTGTGGTGGCTGTACTTTAAAATTCAATTAATATAATCTTAATACAAGTGATGAGAAACATAGAAATGCTACTGTAAGCTCACACCTGCTCGGTATAAATGCTTGAAACTTATTTAGTTGTAAATATCCATTAGAAACTTAAAAGTAATCAAAAAGTAATCAGATGTAATCAGTTACCTTACATTTATAAAGTAATTGAACAGCTACACTACTTATTACATTTTAAATAGGGTCATGTGTAATCTGTAATCTATTACATTTCCAAAGTAACCTCCCCAACACTGAGGATAACATTTGAAGCGGCTGTACAAATGAGTAAACGCAATTACTGAAAAGTACAAATACTGAACTACTGAATACTGCACTCGGGGTCATTGAATTATTAGAAAATATAATGCACATTTTTACTAATAATTCAATAGCCTGTCATCAATTATACCTTAATTAATCACTAAATACCAAAATACAACCGAATAATACCACTTTACTCTTCAGCTGAGCTGCTTTACAGCCGGATTTGTTTCATACTTGCTGTGTTTTGCAACATGAAGAGAATTATTTGTGTGTTTATTGCAGTGAAACGACTTTGACACATTTGTAAAACATTAATTCAGACGCTCGGTTGCCAGATTGTTGCAGCTGATGTTGCAAGAAAGATTCTTTCAGGATGAAATAGTTCAGTCACGTCAGCTGTCGTTATGGCAACCGTAAACTGTTTAAAGGAAACTTCAGTGTAAAGGGCGTCTTCTTTTTCCAGCGTGTGTGTGTGTGTGTGTGTGTATCTTTCTCTCTCTCTCCGTCCTGCACGCTCCATACCTGCGGTTTGACCAAACCTCACACCTCCATCACTCTCCTCTGCTTCCACACGCTCCTTTCACCGTTCACACACGATTATACTGAGAGAAACTGCTCCAACAACACACACACACACACACACTCACAGCTGGCTTCCATCTGTAGAACACACACAGACACACATGCACACAGAAACACGCACACAACATAGACGCATGCACAGACACAATGACACACATGCGCACAGACAAATTGACACACATGCACGCGCACACACACACATACACACACACACACACACACACAAGCGCACACACCTTTTATAAAAACTGCAGTCACATCTAAACTAAAAGTATATAAAAGTATCTTGATTTAAGTATTAATTTATTTTTAGAATTCCACATTGAGTAGCATCTCTAAATACTAAGCATGTGACTATGGCCACAATAATTATGTGTAAAATAGAGTAAATAACCATAATGACCATGTGTGACTTTACAGAGATATTCAGTGCATTTTAAACCATCATGAGTCATGACTACCACTGATCAAACTGAGCAAAACAAGAAAGAAAAATCCTGACAACCACCCACAACACCCTAACAACCACCCACAACACACTAGCAACATCCTGAAAACCACCCACATCACCCTAACAAACACCCTGACAACCACCCACAAAACCCTAGTAACACCCTGACACCACCCACAACACCTTGACAACCACCAACAACACCCTAACAAACACCCCGACAACCACCCACAAAACCCTAGTAACACTCTGACACCACCCACAACACCTTGACAACCACCAACAACACCCTAACAAGCACCCTGACAACCACCCACAAAACCCTATCAACATTCCAGAACAACCTAACAAACACCATGACAACCAATCACAACACCCTACCATACACTGTCAACCACCCACAACACTCTATTAAGCACCAACTACACCTTGACAAAAACCCTGACAACCCCCATAACACCCAAACATCCTGACAATACGCAACACCCTAGCAACACCCTGACAGCCATGCATAACACCCAGACAAACATCCTAACCTGTCACCACACCCAAACATCCTGACAACCACCAACAACACCCTAACAAACACCCACAAAACCCTATCAACATCCTGACAACCACCCACAACACCCTAACAAACACCTTGACAACCAATCACAGCACCCTACCATACACTGTCAACCACCCATAACACCCTAGCAACACCCTGACAGCCACCCATAACACCCGAACAATCACCATCAACACCAACAAAAACCCTGACAACCCTGCACAACATGCAAATAAACATCCTGACAACCACCCACAACACCCTGAGAACCAGCCACAACACCCTAGCAACATCTTGACAACCACTCACAACACCCTAACGACTAATCACAATCACTACCCAAACACTGTGAACACCCATAACACCCAAACAAACATCCTGACAATACACAACACCCTAGAAACACTCTGACAGCCACCCATAGCATCCTGACAACCAAACACAACACCCTAGCAACACTCTGACAACCCCCCACATAACAGAAAGAAAGACCCTGACAACCACCCACAACACCCAAACAAACATCCTGACAACCAAACACAACACCCTAGCAACACTCTGACAACCCCCCACATAACAGAAAGACCCTGACAACCACCCACAACACCCAAACAAACATCCTGATAACCACCCACAACACCCAAACAAACATCTTGACAACGACCCGTAACACCCAAACATCCAGACAACCACCCACAACACCCAAACAGACATCCTGACAACCATACACAACAACCTAGCAACATCCTGACAACCACCCACAACACCCAAACACATCCTGACAACCAAACACAACACCCTAGCAACACTCTGACAACCCCCCACATAACCGAAAGAAAGACCCTGACAACCACCGACAACACCCAAACAAACATCCTGACAACCACCCACAACACCCAAACAAACATCCTGACAACCACCCATAACACCCAAACATCCAGACAACCACCCACAACACCCGAACAGACATCCTGACAACCATACACAACAACCTAGCAACATCCTGACAACCATACACAAGACCCTACCAACAACCTGACAACCAGCCATTACACCCAAACAAACATCCTGACAACCCTACACAAGACCCTACCAACATCCTGACAACCACCCACAACACCCAAACAAACAACCTGACAACCATACACAAGACCCTAACAACAACCTGACAACCCCCCACATCACCGAAAGAAAGACCCTGACAACCAACCACAACACCCAAACAAACATCCTGACAACCACCCACAACACCCAAACAAACACACTGACAACCATACACAAAAACCTAGCAACATCCTGACAACCACTCACAACACCCAAACAAACATCCTGACAACCATACACAAGACCCTGGCAACAACCTGACACCCCCCACATCACTGAAAGAAAGACCCTGACAACCACCCACAACACCCAAACAAACATCGTGACAACCATACACAACAACCTAACAATATCCTGACAACCACCCACAACACCCAAACAAACATCCTGACAACCAGACACAAGACCCTAGCAACACCCTGATACCCCCCCCCCCAATTTACCGAAAGAAAGACCCTGACAACCAATCACAACACCCAAACAAACATCCTGACAACCACCCACAACATCCAAAATAAACATCTTGTGAACCACCCACAACACCCAAACAAACATCCTGACAACCACACAACAACCTAGCAACATCCTGACAACCACCCATAACACCCAAACAAACATCCTGACAATACACAACACCCTAGAA
>NW_026613867.1:0-15000 GCF_903798145.1 Danio aesculapii | reverse complement strand
TGCAATTGTCAGACTTCACACACCAAATGAAAAGCCATCAATCTCTGTTTCCCTGTATGCTTCAATAAAAACAAATGAATACTAAAATGACAGTCAGAGAATTCAGGCCTGTTCTGTCCAAACTTGACGTAATTAAACCACACACTGTGTAGCATGAAACGTTTCGTCTGATTTGTGAAGCGTCTGCTGGGCTGACTGATCTCTCAGCATTCATTCATTGGCCACACTTCACCTCCTGCTTTCAGTCGGTGAAAAAAGCTTTTGTTTGCTTCCTTTACAAATCAAGGAGCTCGAAAACACGCTACAACAGCTCCGTCATCAGGACATTTACATAACTAAACACTAACAAATGAGCAGAGCGAGAGAGAGCGGGAGAGAGAGAGAGAAATACTCTATTACAGTGTTAAAACTGGGGCGGCACAGTGTTGTGCAATGCAATATAGCATTACTAACCGACGAGGAAACACGCATGGACAGTGCTTCTACACCATTCATTCACAGAAAGAACAGCCAGAAAGGTGAAATTGATGAACTTGTGCCGAGTATTAGCATCACTGACCCATAACAATATACAGCACCTAAAACTGTCAGCATGTCTGTGTGCTTTTTATATCGTTTCTAATCTAATTAGCAGTTCAGTGGAAGAAATAAATACATTGAAATGCAAATTAATGTATAGATAGCAGAAGTGAACAAATAGATTTTCCCTACCGGCAAAAATTAATCAGACACCAAATATAACAGCAGACATTTACCCAGTGTTATGACTAAATCTCTAAACAACAGACGAAAACAGTAGCTCTGGCATGGACATGAGGGTTATAGATGACTGAAAAACAGCTGCGGGTGAAGTATATCGATGTGCTCAGTTGGTGATCATATCTCGGTTTTGTTCTGTTGATATGTCATTTCCAATATTCGTAGCTTGAGACAGATGGAAATATGATTGCTATTAGTATGATTACTACGGCGAGGGCTTAAACAGAGCAGTGCTCATAATATCGAGCAGAAAAAAAGAAAAAGACCACTGGGTAACAGAACTTGCTTTGTATTTTTGCAGGAAACTCAGTTTAGATCTGTTTAGGGTAAGAGGTGTGTGAGTTATTGCCATAATGCATCCAGACCCCTCTCCAAAAAGAGTGAAATATACAAAAGGTGTGTAATGAAAACTTTAGGTGTTGTAGTTTTGCAGTCCTTATATCTGTATTTTGTGTATATTGCCGTTCAAAATGTCCATATTTCCACTCTTAACAACTCCAATTGTTTCAAGTTTGCAATCCATCTCAGATGCAGAAAAGCTAGTTTATGCTTTTATGACCTCTATGCTGGATTACTGTAATGCTCAGTTCGTTGGCTGCCCAGCATCCTCTATTAACACACTTCAGCTGGTACAAAATGCAGCTGCCAGAGTTCTTACCAGGTCTAGAAAATTTGATCACATCACCCCAATTTTATCCTCCTTACACTGGCTGCCTGTTAAGTTTCATATTGAATTTAAAATATTGCTTCTTACATATAAAGCTTTAAATAATCTAGCTCCTGTTTATCTAACCAATCTTCTGTCTCGCTACAATCCAACTCGCTCTTTAAGATCTCAAAACTCAGGGCTTCTGGTAGTACCTAGAATAGCAAAGTCGAGTAAAGGAGGTCGAGCCTTCTCATTTATAGCACCTAAACTCTGGAATAGCCTTCCTGATAACGTCCGAGGCTCAGACACACTCTCCCAATTCAAAACTAGATTAAAGACCTATCTGTTCAGTAAAGCATACACTTAGTGCACCACTTAGCGGGCTTCCACACAGGTTCTGTATCTTGTTGATATACACTGTGAACAGCAGCTACGCTAATTATTCTCTTTATTCTCCATTTCCACCTGGGGATACTCTTCCCGAGGCCCTCAGACTATGCAGAGTCACTGATGCAATTCAAGACCCACAACGAGATGATCCCAAGGTTTCCATATCCTGGACCAGGCCGTATCCTGAGCAGCTGCTGTGGTGGTCATGGAGGAGTGGAGAACATGAGACTGATTCCTGTGACGCTGCAGGGACAGACAAGTCTTCGCTGACGTCCAGCTTCTCCAGTGCCTAGACTGCAGCTCTGCACAAGACGTTTGGCCAGAGGAGAAATGGTCGTGCCCAACTGAGTCTGGTTTCTGTCCAGGTTTTTTTTAATTCTTCACTTTCGCCAATTGGTGAAGTTTTATCCTCTCCGCTGTCTCCACTGGCTTGCATGGTTCAGGATCTGTAGAGCTGCACATCAATGGATTTGCTCTTCAGTGTTTGGACTCTCAGTAGTGATTATTAAACCACACTGAATTTACTAGAACTTCTATGTGAATCTGCTTTGACGCAATCTACATTGTAAAAGCGCTATACAAATAAAGGTGAACTGAATTGAAATCATTACAAATCAAGCTGAATGGCTTTATTCTGGCAAAATAAACGCATGCTCATCTGTCCATCCAGCTTTGAACTGTCGATTCTCTTCATCAAGTTTTCTTTTCCGTGAGACCGACATCTTCAGTCATTCAAATGATCGCTTTGCTGTGGTGCGTTAAAGCAGCCGCGTGTGCGATTAGCCGCTCGATCACGTGAAGCCTCGTATGATCACTGGAGTCACGCAGGAAAACTGTTAATATTTTGCCTTTGATTTTATTTCGGCCCGTATTTTAAAAAAATACAAATACAAACAAATACAAACTTCATTAATCAATGAAGGAAATCCACAATTTGAATCCTTTAAGCATGGTCTTGCAATCCGAAAAGGAGTCGGTGCCGGATTGAATACCCTTCGCAATCCAGATCCGGACCGGAGTCCGGACTTTGAGAAGCCCTGCTGTATACTTTAACTTATGCTTAGTATACTTACTTTATGTAGTTTTACTTAATTTAACTTGCTTTTACTTACTTTCCTTACTTTTACTCACACCATTTAATTTGATAAGTGCTAAGATAATCACCAGAAATATACTAATGAAATTCAATAAATATCCGGGATCTGAAAATACCTTAAAAAACAACATTAATATCTTGATCTAATGCCAGTTGTGTCTTGTTCCAACTCTAATCATTTGATAATTTAGCCTGACCTAAAGTAAAATCCTAACATATTTATGAAAAAGATTTAATTGAGAGAGAAAGAGAGCTAAAATAATGAGTGTTCACTGAGCTCTGTGCTTCTCCTGCATGTGTGTGGCCTCTGAATGATTCACTGATCATATTACACACACACACACACACACACACACACACTCACACACACACACACTCACACACACACACACACACACACACACACACACACACACACACACACACACACACACACACACACACACACACACACACACACACACACACACACACACACACACACACACACAGGCTGCCAAACAGCTCTCAACAGCCAATACTAGAGAACAGCTTCATGAAGAGTACAGAGAGACTTCAGAAGAGACAGTGTGAATTAAACATGGATTAACAAGTGCTGACAAACACATTTCAGAGGTATGCTATTAAATTAACTCTTTTAAACTTACATTTCATGTATGGATGTGCAATATATTGAAAATTATTGGTAAAAATAGCTGAACATTGTGTGCAAAAACTGTTAAATAGTTTCACAAATCACACTGAACAACTAATTTCTGAATTGAGCTGATCCAATCACATCTGTTCTTGAGTGACTCACTGATTTAAATAATACACTTAGAATGAGTCTGCAGCAAATAACTCACTGATTCAAATGATCCATTTAGAGTGACTCTGCAGTAAATGACTCACTGATTCAAATGATACGATCAGATTGAGTCTTCATTAAATGATTCACTGATTCAAATTATCCTCTCTGAGTGAGCCTTCAGTAAATAACTCACTGATTCAAATGATCCATTTAGAGTGAGTCTGCAGTAAATGACTCACTGATTCAAATTATCCTCTCTGAGTGAGCCTTCAGTAAATAACTCACTGATTCAAATGATCCATTTAGAGTGAGTCTGCAGTAAATGACTCACTGATTCAAATGATCCGATCAGATTGAGTCTTCATTAAATGATTCACTGATTCAAATTATCCTCTCCGAGTGAGCCTTCAGTAAATAACTCACTGATTCAAATGATCCGCTTGGAGTGAGTTTGCAATAAATAATTCATTGATTCAAATGATCCATTTAGAGTGAATTTGCAGTTAATAACTCACTGATTCAAATGATACACTCAAAGTGAACCTACAGTAAACAACTCACTGATTCAAATGATCCATTTAGAGTGAGTTTGCAGTTAATAACTCACCGATTCAAATGATCCACTCAGAGTGAGTTTGCAGTAAATAACTCACAGATTCAAATGATCCACTCAGAGTGAGTTTGCAGTAAATAACTCACCGATTTAAATGATCCACTTAGAGGGAGTCTGCAGTAAACGACTCACTGATTCAAATGATCCATTTGGAGTGAGTTTGCAGTAAATAACTCACCGATTCAAATGATCCATTTGGAGTGAGTTTGCAGTAAATAACTCACCGATTCAAATGATCCACTCAGAGTGAGTCTGCAGTAAACAACTCACTGATTCAAATGATCCATTTAGAGTGAGTCTGCAGTAAATGACTCACTGATTCAAATGATCCGTTCAGATTGAGTCTTCAGTAAATGACTCACTGATTCAAATTATCCTCTCAGAGTGAGTCTTTAGTAACAACTCACTGATTCAAATGATCCGCTCAGAGTGGGTTTGCAGTAAAAAACACAGATTCAAATGATTCGCTCAGAGTGGATTTGCAGTAAAAAAAACTCACCAACTCAAATGATTCGCTCAGAGTGTTCGCAGTTAATAACTCACTGATTCAAATGATCCACTCAGAGCGGGCTTGCAGTAAAAAAAACTCACCGACTCAAATGATTCGCTCAGAGTGTTCGCAGTTAATAACTCACTGATTCAAATGATCCACTCAGAGCGGGCTTGCAGTAAAAAAACTCACCGACTCAAATGATTCGCTCAGAGTGTTCGCAGTAAATAACTCACTGTTTCAAATGATACACTCAATGTGAACCTACAGTAAACAACTCACTGATTCAAATGGTCTGCTCACAGTGAGCCTCCAGTAAACAACTCACCGATTCAAATGATTCGCTGACAGTGAGCGGTGAGTAACAGTGAGTAAACAACTCACTTTCGCAAACTTAAAAATTAAAAATGGCCCCAACCTTAGAAAACATGACCTTAAAATAAAGAAACAGTGGTGTTTTATTAGTATTTTATCTATTGTAGTCTGGTGTACTCTTGATTTGTCGAGACTGCTGAACTCTGGAGTCACAGCATTCTCAGACAGACAGAGAGAGAGAGAAACAGAGTCAATCCAAAGAAAAAAATTCCAGCGTTCTAAATAAAAAAAGAGGAGGAGAACATGAGACGGAAAAATGTGGGAGGAGGAAGTGGCGTGTGTGTGTGTGTGTGAGTCTGACTGTGTGTGGCATTGAGACCACAGCCACACTCATAATAATGTACATATAATAATGTACATATATGCTGTATAATGTGTATACAGTGATCAGCATATATAAGTACACCCCTCACAAGTCTCTCATTTAAATTAATATGTTCTATAGGAACCTCTACAATATTAGATTTGTGCATGTACATTAGATTAGTCAGTACTGAAGACAAATCTGGAGCTCATCTAACAAAATAACTTACAATAATGGTTAAAAAATTAGTAGTTCAAATTTATGTTAAATATTAATAACAAATATTAATATTAAATATTAAATAACATTTTCAAAAATAGCAAAAATCAAGAGAAACAAAAAATATGTACAATTTAGTTCAAATGTTGTAGGCTGTAATTTTTATTTGCAATATTTTGTTTGAATTTAATTGTATTATCTTTGCATTTCTAAAGATGTTCTGTGACTAAAGTATTATTTGAATAAATAAATCTGTTTAATAAATCTGTTTTGTTTAAATGCACCAATATATATGACCCATATTCACTGAGAAATGAAGGAAAATATTCATTACCAGGGTTATTAGGGTGTACTCAATTTTGCTGAGCACTGTATATGTGTGTGGGCGGCACGATGTCTCAGTGGTTAGCACTGCAGCCTCACAGCAAGAAAGTCACTGGTTCGAGTCCCGGTTGGGTCAGTTGGTGTTTCTGTGCGAAGTTTGCATGTTTTCCCCGTGTTGGCGTGTCTCCGTGCTCCGGTTTCCCCCACAGTCCAAACACATGCGCTATAGGGGAATTGATGAACTAAATTGGCCATAGTGTATGAGTGTGTGTCAGAATGAGTGTGTATGGGTGTTTCCCAGTACTGGGTTGCGGCAGGAAGGGCATCCATGCTGGAATATTTGTTTTAAATAGATTCTTTTTTAAAAAATGATAATAAAAAAGATTTTAAGTTGTAGATTATCCATGCAAAGTTTAACTGATTTCCATTAATAACTTGTTTACATTTACTTACTTTTGCTTAAATTTACTTACTAACCTTTACTTAATTACTTATAGTTGCTTACTTTTACTTACATTTACCTAATTACTTATACTTAATTTCATTTACTTACTAACTAACTTACATATACTAACTTTTTCTTTCTTTTATATACATTTACCTACTTATATTTACTTATATTTTTACAAACTCACTTTAATTACTTATACTTAACTTACTTTTACCTAATTATTCATACTTAATTACTTTTACTTACTTATGCTTACTTATAGTTACTTGCTTACTTGTATTTACTCCACCAAAATCCTTTTACACTGTATAAAACAGTGCTGGGTTCAACACAATTCCTTCATGTTGTCACAACACAAATTAGGCTAACTTAATTGTTTTTACATATTTAAGTGGATTGAACATAAAACTATTAAGCCATCCCAAAAAAGCTCAAGAATTGTGTTTATTCAGCTCATTTCAAATAAATAGTTTAAACAAACAGCAACTTTTTTTGAGAGTGAGATCTGGTGAATGTGGAGGACATCTGAGCTTAGTGAAGTCATTGTCATGTTCAAGAACACAGTGTGAGATTATTTGAGCTTTAAAATGGCTTGCTATCATGACAGAAATATCACAAGATCATTATTTAGTCATAAAGGGATGGCAACACAATTGCACATCAATACTTTACTTATTTTTATATACATTTACGTAGTTATATTTACTTTACTTACAATTATTTTACTCTTACTTTACTTACCTTTCTTTTGCATAATTACACTGAAAAAATTGTTGCATGCAAAACTGTTGCAAACAATTTATTTGTGTTGAATTTAAACAAACAAATTAAATTTAACAACGTTCAACTTAGTTTGTTTGTTTAAATTCAGCCCAAATAAATTGTTTACAACCACTTAACTTAATAAAATTGAGTAAATCCATGGAATCATCTTTGAACAATTTTTTTCAGTGTACTTATAATTAATTACTTTTACTTACTAAGTTACTTATACTAACTTTTATTTGTATATACCTTTACTTTTACTTGCTTTACTTTTACCTAATTACAAATACTTACTCATACTTCAATAATTTATACTTCCTTTAATTACTTATTCTTATACTTACTTTACTTACATTTACCTAATTACTTTCATGTACTCGTACTCATACTTCAATTATTTATACTTCCTTTACTTATACTTACTTTAGTACTTTAATTACTTATACCTAATTACTTATACATACTTATACTTTAATTACTTATACTTAATATACTTACTTTGATTACTTACACTTTGTGTTTACTTGTTTACCTCCTTGCTTATTTATTTACCTACTTACTCACTTTCTTACGTGCTTTACTTTTGCAAAAACTGATATTATTTGTGGCACACCCAGCCTCTCGTTTCTGTGTTGGCGCTATCGAGCTCAATCAAGTGTCGCATTTAAAGAGGGTCAGGCCACAAAAATCCAGCCGATGCAGCGTTGTGTGCGGGTCATCAGCTATTTGCTCATTCATTAAAGCACAAAGAGCCGTTCTGTGGATGAAGATGGAGTGCTGGAGGAGGTTAAACTCTCCTACCTGAGGAGAACACTTACAGCGCAGAAAAGAGGAGATGAGGAGAAGAGCTCTCCAAACCCAAGCCTGTAGGGCTCTTGGGAAGTTTGTCTTGTAATTGAATCAATTGTTGACCTGCTGTTGAATCTGGCCGAGGCGCTCACAGGGGAAGGCCTGCAGAATAATAAACGCCTCTCTCTCTCTCTCTCTCTCTCTCTCTCTATTCAGTTCCCTTTATTAGCATGACACACTTGGGTACCAAATGTTGCCAACACATTATACATAGCAGAATTTAAAAAAGAAACGAAATGGTTACTGTTAACCATGTTACGGCTTTAAACCATAGCATTTTTACAGTTTTTTTTTTACCACAAACTAACTACCTATGAACCACATGCATCAACATATCAACATCCGTTCAACGACTTACAACAACAACAACAATATAGCAATTATATCATAGTGAACATCAATATTCCTTGTTTTACGGAGTTTAAATTTGAAGTTTAACATGTTCGAAGAAACCAAAACAGTGTTTATATTTAAGTACTAAATACACTCATCAGTTACTTTATTAGGTACACCTGTCTAACCGCTCGTTAACGCAAATTTCTAATCAGCCAATCACATGGCAGCAGCTGCATTTAGGCATGTAGACATGGTCAAGATGATCTGCTGCAGGTCAAAGTGAGCATCAGAATGGGGAAGTTGGTGCTGCCAGACGGGCTGGTCTGAGTATTTCAGAAACTGCTGATCTACTGGGATTTTCACACACAACCATCTCTAGGGTTTACAGAGAATGGTCCGACAAAGGGGAAATATCCAGTGAGCGGCAGTTCTGTGGGCGCAAATGCCTTGTTGATGCCAGAGGTCAGAGGAGAATGGCCAGACTGGTTCCAGCTGATAGAAAGGCAACAGTAACTCAAATAAGCACTCGTTACAACCGAGGTCTGCAGAAGAGCATCTCTGAACACACAACACGTCCAACCTTGAGGTGGATGGGCTACAGCAGCAGAAGACCACACCGGGTGCCGCTCCTGTCAGCTAAGAACAGGAAACTGAGGCTACAATTCACACAGGCTCACCAAAACTGGACAATAGAAGATTGGAGAAACGTTGCCTGGTCTGATGAGTCTCCATTTCTGCTGCCACATTCAGATGCTCGGCTCACAATTTGGCCTCAACATCATGAAAGCATGGATCCATCCTGCCTTGTATCAGCGGTTCTGGCTGGTGGTGTAATGGTGTGGGGGAGATTTTCTTGGCACACTTTGGGTCCATTAGTACCAATTGAGCATGGTGTCAACACCACAGCCTACCTGAGTATTGTTGCTGACCATGTCCATCCCTTTATGAGCACAGTGTCTCCATCTTCTGATAGCTACTTCCAGCAGGATAACGCACCATGTCATAAAGCTCCAATCATCTCAGACTGGTTTCTTGAACATAAAAATGAGTTCACTGTACTCAAATGGCCTCCACAGTCACCAGAGCTCAATCCAATAGGGCACCTTTGGGATGTGGTGGAACGGGAGATTGGCATCATGGATGTGCAGCCGACAAATCTGCAGCAACTGTGTGATGCTATCATGATCAATATGGAGCAAAATCTCTGAGGAATATTTCCAGTAGCTTGTTAAATCTCTGACATGAAGGATTAAGGCAGTTCTGAAGGCAAAAGGGTTCCAACCCGGTACTGGTGAAGTGTACCTAATAAAGTGGCCGGTGAGTGTACATAGGGTCTTGCTTTCTAGCACCAGTTTACAATAGATAACATTTAAGGTTCCAATCAGAACATGTCAATGTACTTTTATTAAACAAACAATACAGCATTGTGTTGTTTATCTTATTAACATGACAGCAAGGAATGCCCATAATGGTACATAAAACTAGTACAGACTAATAGAATGCATATGAATATAATTTATCCCTCTAAACCTTCCAATAATTTTCTCTTTAGATACAGCAGATGACATTCAAATGCATAGCTTTACAATAAAGGCTGTCATTTTATGCAATATATTTCATGAATTTTTCTTCAGCTTGGTCTCTATTTCAGAGGTCACCGGAGCACCTGGAGGAAACCCACACCAACACGGGGGGAACATGCAAACTCCACACAGAAACACCAACTGACCTAGCCGGGACTGGAACCAGCGACCTTGTTGCTGTGAGGCCACAGTGCTGAGACACTGTGCAGCCCTGCAATATATCTATTTAATATAATTGAGTAGGCCTAGAGAGCTGATTGATTGACCAATAAATACATTATATTTCTCCCTCCATTTGTTACACACACTCAACTATTATATGTTATGTCAAATACCCTTAGTTTAATATTAACATCTAAAGGGACGTAACAACTATCGGAAAAAATTGCTTAAAGGGGCTAATAATATTGACCTTAAAAAATTAAAAACTGCTTTTATTCTAGCCGAAATAAATAAAATAAGACTTTTTCTAGAAGAAAAAATATTATCAGACATACTGTGAATATTTCCTTGCTCTGTTAAACATCATTTGGGAAACATTTTTAAAAAGAAAAAAAAAATTCAAAGGGGGCTAATAATTCTGACTTTAACTAAACATTAGCATGATCCTTCTAAAGCTATAACTTTAGCAAGGTTGTGTTTATTTTGATCATATACAGTCTTAAGTAAGTGTGTCGGGTTAAGATGTAAACACTTGCGTTTATCAGCATTTCCTTTATATAAATTAAAGAGATCAATGGTCTTAGAGGTCAAAAATCTAATGAATAATTAGAATGTGTAAACGTGCATATTTTTACTCAAACAACACAAGAAAAGACACAAATACTGGTCACAAATACTGCTGAGAAATATTGAGAAAAGACCAGAAAATCTGCCAAATCAGCTAAAACACACACCGTTTATTGCATCATTTCTAGGATCCCTTTCTACAGTTGTTTGGCATTGTGTTGATTGTTTCTTGAATAATTGTAACTCTTTTGATATTCAAATGCTCTCTCTCTCTCTCTCTCTCTCGGTCTCTCAGTGAAAGACATGATTTAGGGTGAGCTGTACACTCTCTCCGCCTGTTGCATTCTCTCGGTTTCATTCTTCCTTTTGTTTTATTTGTGGGTTGTTGAACCTTAATCACAGCTCACCCCCACCTCACCTCGAACACACACCTTCACCCTCTACAGCTCTCATCTCGTCTCCACAACACTGTAGAACATTTGTGGCTTAGCAACCACATAGCAACATATTAGCAACCATTTACAACACCCTGGCAACCACATAGCAACATATTAGCAACCATTTACAACACCTTGGCAACCACATAGCAACATTCTAGCAACCAATCAGAACACCTTAGCAACCACATATCAACATTCTGTGAACCACTTGCAACCCCTTAGCAACCACACATCAACATTCTATGAACCACTTGCTACACCTTGGGAACCACATAGGAACTTATTATCAACCACTTACAACACCCTGGCAACCACATAGAAACATTTTAGCAACCAGTTAGAACACCTTAGCAACCACATATCAACATTCAATGAAACACTTACAAAACCTTGGCAACCACGTAGCAACTCCCTAGCAACAACTTATAATACCATAACAACCACATAGCATCTTCAACCACTTGCAACACCCTAGCAACCACATAGCAACATTTTAGTAATCAGTCAGTCCACCTTAGCAACCACATATCAACATTCTATGAAAACAAAACACCTTGGCAACCACATAGCAGCTCACTAGCAACTACTTATAATACCATAGCAACCACATAGCAACTTCAACCACTTGCAACACCCTGGCAACCACATTGCAACATTTTAGCAACCAGTCAGAACACCTTAGCAACCACATATCAACATTCTATGAAATAAAACACCTTGGCAACCATATAGCAACTCCATGGCGATAATTTATAACACTATAGCAATCACATAGCAACTTATTAGCAACCGTTTAAAACACCTTGGCAACCACATAGCAACATTCTAGCAACCAATCAGAACACCTTAGCAACCACATATCAACATCATATGAATCACTTGCAAGACCTTGGCAACCACATAGCAACTTAATAGCAACCACTTATAACACCTTCGCAACCACATAAACATCCAATAAAATACTTACAACACCTTGGCAACCACATAGCAACTCCCTAGCAACCACTTATACATTTTGATATGTGCAACATTTTAGCAACCTGTTAGAACACCTTAGCAACCACATATCTACATTCCATAAAACAAAACACCTTGGCAACCACATAGCAACTCCCTAGCAACAACTTATAACATCATAGCAATCACATTGCAACTTATTAGCAACCGCTTACAACACCTTGGCAACCACATAGCAACAATTCTAGCAACCAATCAGAACACCTTAGCAACCACAACAAATTCAGTCATATAAACCTGATTCAGTCTAAATGAATAACTTTGAATCAATTGATTCTATACTAAATATGATTCAAATCAATTTGCTCATTTAAATTTCATTCACTTTGATTCAAATGAATTCATCTGATCACACTGATGATTCAATCATATCAATCTAAATCAATTTAAATGAATCATTTTTATCAATCATACTGAATTTCATTCATTTCAATTTAGCCTTACCAAACTGATTCAATTTAAACGAATCATTGTGTCAATTAATAATACTAAATTTGATTCAAATCAATTTGCTCATTCAAATTTATTCAATTTGATTCAAATGAGTTCAATTGATCCTAATGATTCAAATAAATTCAGTCATATCAACTTGACTCAGTTTAAATGAATCATTTAATATCAATTAGTCATACATAGTTTGATTCAAATCAACTTTCTCATTTAATTTTGATTCAGTTTGACTCAAATGAGTTCAACTCATACTGATTCAAATCAATTCAGTCATATCAATTAAATATAATAATTTTTATCAGTTAATCATACTGAATTTGATTCAACTCAATTTGCTCATTTTGATTTAACTTCAAAGGTGTTCAAAAGATCAAACGCAAATCAATTCAATTCTATCAATATGATTGAATTTAAATGAATCATTTAGTATCAATTAATAATACAGAACTTGATTCAAATCAATTTGCTCATTTAAATTGGATTCAAACGTATTCAACTGATCATACCGATTCAAATAATGTCAGTTTGATTCAATTTAAATGAATCACTTTATATCAACTGATCATACTGATTCAATTTAAACTAATTCAGTCACAGAAATGTGATTCAGGCTGAAATAATCAGCATGATTCAGTGCAAAAATGTCATTTGTCACCATCCTGCATCTGACAGTGTTAAAAATAAATAAACAAATTAATCTTACAGTGTAAAAAAATACACAAGTGCATCTACACAAATGCAGATGAAAACCCAAAGAATGGGCCTGGTTCAGTAAAACATGAATAAGCTAAACCCTGACGAGTGAATGCTGTTCAGAGAGCTGCAGCTGTGTGTTTTAAGCCGTTTCTGATACTCTTAATAATGGCCCAGTGGAGAAGAAAGAGGAGATGTTTCTGTAATCTGCTTCTGTTTGCTCGCAGGCTTTAGACTTCTGCTGTATTGTGAAGATTCTCTCAGAGATCAGCAGCAGATCCTCTCGCATACAAACAACCTCTGTCCAGCAGACATGCAGATAACACTGCTTAACAACACTGCGAACTTTATCAGGCAGATTCATTTTTAAATATCGTCACTCAAATATGCACAAAACAAATACTATATCAATTTGCATATGAGTGTATAAAAATATTTGCTTGGAATATTTAAGTATGAGTTGTAAGAGTCTTTCCAAAGTTTGTGTGGCTGTAATTAAAGATATATAACATTTTAGGTTAGGGGTCTTAATAAGCTCAGGTTGTAATTATGCACATATTGATTACTATGAGGTTTGAAAACAGAAAATAAAATTGTCTCATAAATATACGAGGCCCATATGTATCAGTTTGTCACTCAAAAAATTTAATGCACATGAATATGCAAATGAGTATGCAAATATCTGCATTGAATACACCTGCCTGAGTTGTCAAATTATTGTCTTTTCAAAGTTTACGTGACTGTAATTAAAGATATGCACTGAAAAGGATGGCTGATTTTGCACATATTTTTTAAAAAATTGTGAATTTTTACAATATTAACTCAAAATTCACTATAAAGTTTGAAAAACGAAAACAATATTGTTACAAAAATATTCAAAATCAATATCAGTTCATCACTCAAAAAAAAAACAATGCATGAAAACACATGAATATGCAAATGAATACTATTTGCATAGAATAAGAATGTCTTAGTTGTCAAAACTTTGTCTTTATAAAGTTTGTGTGGCTGTAATTAAAGATTTATTAAGGATATATAAATATTATTTCAGATTATGGGTCTTAATAAGCTCAGGCACTGAAAAGGATGGCTAATTTTTTTCACATATGTGGAAGAAACTGATGGATTTTTTATAATACTTTTCACAATATTTACTACAACGTTTGAAAACTGAAATTAAAATTGCCACATAAAATACAAGACCAATATATACCAGTACATATACACACATATATATATATATATATACATATATATATATATATATATATATATATATATATATATATATATATATATATATATATATATATACATATACACACATATATATATTATATATACATATATATATATATATATATATATATATATATATATATAAATATATATATATATATATATATATATATATATATATATATATATATATATATATATATATATATATATATACATATACATACATATATATATATATACATATATATATATATATATATATATATATATATATAATATATATATATACATATATACATATATATATATATATATATATACATATATATATATATATATATATATATATATACATATATATACATATATATATATATATATATATATATATATATATATATACACACATATATATATATATATATATATATATATA